>NC_030420.2:16822422-17049922 GCF_001660625.3 Ictalurus punctatus
TCATCGCAGGGCACCACCCACCCACACACACACAAAAAACAAACGTACACCCCTAGGGTTAATTTATCTTAGTCCATCCACCATGTTTTTGAGAGGTGGGAGGAAACCCCAAATCCTGGAGAAAACCCACACAGAAATGAGCAGAACGTTCACAGAAACTCTACACAGATAGTAACCCGGGCTCAGGGTAACTCACCGGGGACCCTGGAGCTGCAAGCTGGCAATGCTATCTGCTGCGCCACCATAACCAATTATATTATTTGTTCATTATGAATTCTCTCAATTTCACATTTTATTGCTGGCATTGTTGAACTGCACCAGGAGGTGGAACTGTTACACAGGTCACTGATCAAGGCTAAAGTTACAGTTCCACATTATGCATTTTCCAGACTGTGGTCACAGTAAGTAGTATGCTCAGAGAGTAAGGCAGCGTTTCTCTTTTCTAAAACGAATTAACTACACCCACATTATTATTGTTGTTTTTTTTTGTGTGTGGGTTATAAACTAGTGCCAATTTGTGATACTGAAGCTACCTGGAGGTACTCCACAAAGCAAGCTAATAAAAGCAGGGCTTATTTGAAATTGCCTCACTTGATTTAGGGTAACAGGCCAATTCAGGCATAGTGAGTTTCAGCTAATTCAAGCCAGAATTTGCCAATGGAGGCTATTGCGTGCACACACTCAACATACAAGCTAGATGTCGACCGATAGATGAGTTTTGCTGATTAATCGGCACTGATAACCAATTGCTGGAACTATCTGTTATCATCAAACATTCCTGGTTGCGTCCGTTGCAGGAGTGGCCGAGAAGGGTCTGCTCTCATTATATAGTATGAGAATGGTCTCTAGAGGCAAAACACTAATGCCTCGTGGTGGCTGTTTTGATATGAGAGACTACACTCTGCAGGGAGCGGTATATTTCAGATGTAGATTTAAAACATTGACAACAATAAGGAGTTATTTGGAGTGCTAATATTTAATATGGTGATAGTTTGTTTATATCGCTATGGTAATGACCTAACTACGTGCATGTGCGTGGCTATGGTCCATCTTAAAAATTATATATGCATCAATGTTTACGTACTACATCCACACATCAGATTGTTGGTTATTTGATCGATTCATCAATCCATACTGATGGATCATTACACCCCTAGGAATAAACCATTATTTATGCTTACAACACAAAACATATCCTGAAATCAAATGAGAAAAAAAAAACTAAGGATGAAATGATCAACTTTCCTTTAGTACTGAACCAAAACCAGCAATACAGTAAAATACAAAATGCACAACTGATCTTTTCAGAGATACAAAGCCCTTGCTGTGACTATGTCCATTTAACTACAATCATATGCATTTGGCTGCAGACACAGTAATACCCTCAGAAACCAATGTCTGTCTTTCAGGTTGTCGTTTTCACAGTCAGAGATGTACACAGTTGTTGCCCTTGTTGACTACCCCTCCCAACCTGGGAGGTGCATGTAAACTTATATATGTTTGTCTTTTTTTTTTTTTGATGATATAAAGCATCTAATAAACTTCAGTTAATTTAATTCAATAAAATGTTATTTGTATAGTGCTTTTAACAATAGATATCACAAAACAGCTTTACAGAAATATAATTTAGGATATAAATTTTAAACTCATATATTTACAAATTTATCTATAATGATCAAGCCAGAGGTGACGATGACTAGGAAAATCTTCCTGAGACGATATGAGGAAGAAACCTTAAGAGGAACCAGACTCAAAAGGGAACCCATCCTTATCTGGGTGACCATGAATAGCGCAATTATAAATAATTCCCTTCTATAACTGTGTACTATATGGTCCAAAAATGCAATTGTGTAAATAGTAAATTCATTATAGTTTTCACATGCTTTCTATTCTGTTGAAGTGATCTAGTGTCATACCAAGCTTATGACTTTGATAGGATACCCGACTAAAATATCTCCATACCTATACTGAACTGATACCATGGCAATAACCTAAAATTGGAAAAGTAAGTGAATCATAGATGACAGAACACATGGAACTTAAAATTCTTCATTTATTAATTAAAAAACCCTGAAAACTCTCACTTGACCAGCATGTTCCATGCTTTTTGAGCATTTCCTTCCCTTTACTTAAAACAAATAAATTAAATAAAATCACATGCCACCACACAGGCCTATGGTGAGCAACTTTCAGGCTATGCTAGCCTAGCCTAGCCTAGCCTACAGGTGTACCGACCTCGGTGTTTGCTATCTGCAGAGGCGGAGCGGGAACGTGAACTGTTGAAACTTCAAGAAATAAATAAATATTTCAGTCATACAGACTGGTATAAAAATACAGTGGTTGCAGACACTTGGGGGCTTATTATCAAAAAAAAAAAAAAAAAGAAGTGAGAATTAAAGCAATAAAAATTAAAATTAAAGAACTAGATTTGAAAATAATATTTTATTTTAATAAATGACTTTGTCCTAACCACAACCTAAACACATGAGTCAAATCCACACGTTTTACCATGCTCTAGTTTAAGTCCACTTTGAGTTTTATGAATCATTTTCTTAGATAAGTGAATTTAATTAAACTTGCCCATATCTGCTTACTGGGGGTGATATGCCCCCCTCAATGTCTATGGTGGTTACAGACCTGACTCAATACAAGTGCCAGATGTTACCCCACACAGAGAACGGAACGTTACGTGACTGATCGCCTGGTCATTAAGTATTATTGAGCCAATATTAACAATTAAACCTGTATTCTATTGTACAGGTAATTGTAAAGTAAATTTCCATGACTTCTCCACAACTTTCTGGGTTTATTGATTTTTCCAAAACTTTTCCAGATCTGCGGCATGAGACCATTCAGTGCTTTATAAGTCAATAATAGTATTTTATAATCACTTCAAAATTTAACTGGGAACCAATGCAGTGTGGATAAGATCGGGGTGATGTGATCATATCTTCCGATTCTAGTTAGGACTCTATCAGCTGCATTGTGGTCTAACTGGAGCTTGTTTATGCACCTACTGGAACATTCAGACAGTAAGACATTACAATAATCCAACATAGTGGTTAAAAAATAAAAAATTTTTTTTAAATGAACTTGTTTTTCTGCAACGTGGTGAAATTCATATATATATATATATATATATATATATATATATATATATATATATATATATATATATATATATATATATATAAGCAATATTTCTGAGATGAAAGATATAATCAATATAATTTTACAAATGAAAGACAGGTGTCAGTAATCCCACCAAGGTCTTTTTCTGCTTCACATGATGGAAAAAAAAAGCCATCAGAATGTATGTAATCAGAAAGCTTACTTCTAGCTGCATGTGGTCCTAGTACAAGTACTTCTGTCTTATCAGAATTAAATATGAGGAAAGTTAACACACATCCAGTGTCTAATACCCTTTACACATTGCTCAACTTTATTAAGCTGGTGTCTCTCACCTGGCATTGCTGAAACATATAGCACTGTGAAAAAGTATTTGCCCCATCCTTATTTCTTCTGTTTGTGTATCGCATACGAAATTGTTTCAGAAATTAAATAAAAATCTAGGCAACCCGAGTAAACACAAAACATAGTTTTTAAATAATAATGTTATTTATTAAAGCAAAAAAGTTATCCAATACCAACTGAGCCTGTGTGAAAATGCATTTGCTCCCGTAGATGCCAACTCCCCAAATCTACGAAGCTGCATTCAAAATGGGGTTCAGCTGGACTAGACGCAATCGGGCATGATTACTGCAAACCCTGTTCAATCAAATCAACACTTAAATAAAACTTTTCAACAACATGAAGTGGATTAAAAGGTCTTAGTAGCACACTATGCCAAAGTTGAAAGAAATTACAGAAATGGTGAGGAAGAAGGTGATTAAAAT
The DNA here is from genome assembly GCF_001660625.3 of Ictalurus punctatus. NCBI lineage: Eukaryota > Metazoa > Chordata > Actinopteri > Siluriformes > Ictaluridae > Ictalurus > Ictalurus punctatus. Next base: position 16,826,319 of record NC_030420.2, read on the forward strand.
ACATCAGTCTGGGAAGGGTTATAAAGCTTTTCAAAAGATTTCAAAGGCTATGGGACTCCAAAAGACCACAGTGAGAACCATCATCTCCAAATGGAAAAAACTTGGCACAATAGTGAACCTTCCCAGAAGTGGCCAATCTTCCAAAATTCCTCCGAGAGCACAGCGACGACTCTTCCAACATGTCACAAAAGAGCCAAGGACATCATCAAAGGAAATACAGGTCTCTCTTGCATCAATAAAGATTAGGGATGCACCGAAATGAAAATTCTTCGCCGAAGCCGAAAATGATGAAAAACTTGTCCGAAAGCCAAAGGCTGAATACCGAACACGGTTTTTCCATTTATTTTGCCATTTTTTTCCACCACTGCATAAATTAAATAGTCAGAATGTGCTTTTTTCTCTTTTGTCTTGCTTTTCAAAGAGAAAAATCAATTACAAAAACAACAATTTCAAAATATTAATTTAACACTGAACATTTTTTTTTTCCATTACAGCAGGCATAGTCTACCAACAAGGCACAATATAACTTTAAATAAATAAATGAGTAAAATAAAAATATTTTTATGTGGTCATCTTTGAGCCCCCCTTGAATAGCATTAAAAAAGTGCATTGACGAGTGTAAAAAATGTTTCTATATGGCTGATTATATAGGGGATATATACTGCTCGCGTCCCTGTACACCTCGCGGAGTATTATAGTAGATATAGTATAGTTAGATACGTTGTTAATGTTACGTTCCTTGATAGATTTAGTTAGTTTAAACTATAGATTAGTTTTAGTCCCCGCTGGTTTTTCTGCTCCCAGTCCATAGTACTAGTTCATGTTTCTTGTTTTGTGTTGTGATCCTGTTTTCTGTGACAGCGACTTTGTTTCCTGCTTTGCCCCGTTTATGCCTGTTTGCCGATCGCCCGACCCTTAATCTGTCTTGACAACGTTTTTTGGATTACGATTTGGATTTGTCTGCCTGTCATTATATAAATACGTCTTTACCTGCTTCCGTACTCTACTCCCTTACGTCTCGTGACGTGACCGAATACACCGGAACAGAAACAAAAGAAACGCACGTGTCCACAGTAAACTTCCGTCAACATCCGAAGAGCACGTAGCTCGTGCATACGCACACCCCCTCATCGAGGTCGTGACATTTGCGCATCTCACTCTGGTTGCTAGGCTATTTGGTCGCGTCATCAAACACGTCATCGTTCGGTCAAATTTATTCGGCCTTTTCACTTATTCGGCCAAACACGGAAAATGCTTTTTCTTTTTTTTTTTTTTGCTATTTACGGCTGAATAATTTCGGTTGCCGAACATTCGTTGCATCCCTAATAAAGCTGCAAGATGCAAGTTCATGACTCCACTATCAGAAAGACACTGGGCAAAAATGGCATCCATGGAATACTGTCAAGAAGCTAAATGAAAGTTTTGGAGTGGCCTAGTTAAAATCCTTGCTCGAACCAATTGAGATGCTATGACAGGCAGTTCATGCTCGAAAACCCTTCAGTGTGATTGAACTAAAGCAGGTCTGCAGAGAATAGTGGGCCAAAATTCCACCACAGTGCTGGGCAAATACTTTTTCACAGGACTGTAGGTAAGGGATCTAGTATACAATTTGATGATTTGATGAGGATATTACTGAAATTCAAGTGGTTTTATTGTCGTTTCATTCATATACAGTACAGTAGGTACAGTACACAGTGAAACGAAACAATGTTCCTCTAGGACCATGGTGCTACATAAATCACATTAACCACATGAGACGACAAAGAACTAAATAAGCTCTACACACATTCTACATAAAGTGCATGTGCAGACGTGTGCTAAAAACACAGGGCAGTACAGTAACTACTAAAACAGGACAATAGGCACAGTAGGTGACAGTGTAGTGCCGAATAGTACACAGTTTTAGTGTGGAAGTGTCTGATATAACAGGTAGTGCAGAAGATAGGTGCCAAGGAGTAACAATACAATATAAAAATGGTATATATGTAAAGAGAACATGCTACGACTGAGTATTCAGCAAATATGGACATAGCAGTTATTGTGGTAGCAGCCAGGTAAAGTGTATAATAGTGACAATAAATTAAATACTATATATTTTTTTATAAATAAAGTAGCAGCAAAAATACAAGAGTGAATGCAGGAATGTGCAAATATTGCAATGGGAGTGGGATGGTGTTCCAGTTCAGAGAGTGTGCGTGCGTGTGTATGAGACAGTAGAGTCTCTGAGTCTTGAGGAGTCTCATGGGTTGGCGGAAGAAGCTGTTACACAGTCTGGCCGTGAGGGCCGAATGCATCGATATATTTTTCCAGACGGCAGGAGGGTGAAGAGTGTGTGTGTGAGGGGTCCTGCACAATGCTGGTGGCTTTGCGGATGCAGCGTGTGGTGTAAATGTCTGTGATGCAGGGGAGAGACTCCCCGGTGATCTTCTCAGCTGTCTTCACTATGTGTACAGTGCAGGGTCTTGCGATCCAATGAGGTGCAATTTCCGAACCAGACAGTGATGCAGCTGCTCAGTATGCTCTCAATAGTTCCTCTGTAGAACGTGGTGAGGATGGGAGGTGGGCTTTCTTCAGCCTTCACAGAAAGCAGAGACGCTGCTGGGCTTTCTTGGCAATGGAGCTGGTGTTGAGGGACCAGGTGAGATTCTCCGTCAGGTGAACACCAAGGAATTTGATGATCTTGATGATCTCCACGAAGGAGCCATCGATGTTCAGCGGAGAGTGGTCTGTCCACATTCAGAGACAGGTTGTTGGCTCTGTACCATTCCATTAGCCGCTGTACCTCCTCTCTGTATGCTGACTCGTTGTTCTTGCTGATGAGACTAGGGTTGCAACTAACGATTATTTTCATAATCGATTAGATGGCCGATTATTTTTTCGATTAATCGGATGGGGCGGGGCAAACTTTCAGTACCTTTTTTTTTGTTTATTTAAAATAAAATCCACAAACTGAGTGATACAAATATAAACTTTAGACTAAAATTTTACACAACTGTGTGTCCAAAACAGAAAAGAACCCAATACACACACACACCAGAATATATATTATTAATTTAGGATTGTAGTTTAATTTGGTGCTTTTTGTGCATCCATAAAAAAATAATGCATAAATACTTGTATACAATATAAACTAAAATAAATGTATATATATATATATATATATATATATATATATATATATATATATATATATATATATATATATATATATATATATATATATATATATAAAATTTATTTTATAGTATTTATGCATTATTTTTTATGATGCACAAAAAGCACTGAATTAAACTACAGTCCTAAATTAATAATAAAATCTCACTTTTACAGCACCTTGTGGCTTCTGTTACTCACTGTCTCTAGACATTATTTTACTTCTGTTTAATTTTGATCATAATGTTTTAATTAGACATTACGGATGTCTACACCGTGCGTGATCAGCAACGCGGCCTCGTTACTAACAGATCACTTCCGATATAATAAACGACAGAATTTACACTGCAAGCGCGCAAATATAGCATATAATGACAAACTTAAATTAAACTAAACCTTTTAAGCAGCTTGCACTTGGGATGTCACGATACCAAAAATCTAGTAGTCGGTACCGATACCACCAAAAGTACACGATACTCGATACCACAGTCGATACCACGGTTTGGTATAAAAAAAAAAAAAATTTACATCAAAAACTCTCCTGGAGAACATCCTCCTCTGGCTGATACTGGCAAAGAGAGAGAGAGAGAGACAGGGTGGGGGTATTTTAGTTCAAACACTGTCTGACAATGAGTGGAGGCTACAGTGGTGGTGCACTCCTACGCACACGCACACACACAGACACACGCGCACACCTTATACTCTGAATGCAAGCATTAATTTAAATTCACTGATATGGTGGCAGGCCAAAAAGATTTATTAAAACTATTAACATTTGAATAATTATTAGTGACATTAGGCTACATTTTGCTGACAGGACATGGGCTGAATGGTGATGCATGGTGGCCCATTAGGAGGTAGTTTATAACATTACAATGTGTTAGCGTCGTTAACAAATAACTGTCTATCGCAAACATTACATGGAGCATAAAGTTAGCTGGTTTCACGGCAACAATGCAGCTGCCTCAAACAAACATAATATAGGACCGTCTTTCAGGTGTTTCCTCGCTTTGTTTGAAATGAACGATAGCATCGATTGCACACCGGAAACCGATACTACCTTTCCTCTCTCTTCCTCTCAATGAGTCGGGGCGGAGCTAAACTTGTTAAGCTAAGCTAATCTTCTGTAGTTTTTCCCGTGTACTTGTAGGCATTCCTCTTCTTCTTTACCACTTGTGGACTGACTAAAGCACTTGCGTGTAATTGCAACCTCCATTAGAATCGATTCCAATGCTAGTGCAGAAAAACAAGTACTGTCATGTTTTAAGAATGTTGGTACCGACTTGGTACCGAAATATCGGTTCTCGTTACATCCCTAGCTTGCACCAGTTCCCCCTGCCCCTTGCACACAGTGGGACATTTTGGATATAAACATAAATGTCCTCATGTATCAATGTTTGATCTCCACGGTGTTTAATATAAAATGCCCCCCTGCCTTAGAGGATTTTCTTCCTCAGTCACGTGATGATTTCACCTCCTTCTGATGGTGACTGAGGTCGTGTTGGGAATAAAAGTTAACACTGACAAACTGAAGAAAGTCATTGTCGGTGATTCTGGGTGTCTGCTAATGCTAGCATGCGTATGACATCATGTGCTGTCGACTAGGAAGCAGCTTATACTTCCGGTTAATAAAAAAAAAACGCTAGTGATATATTTGAGATGATATTACCTTTCTAAAATCCACACACTAGACGGTAGAGTACACAGGGCATAGTATAAGTGTATAGTACTTCATTTGGGACACAACTTTAGTATTTACTCTCCAAAGCGTGTTTTCGGAAGAGAAGTAATCTAATGAGTAAACATACCCCGTGCCGCGCGCAGACCAACTAATCGATAAGGAGATTCGTTGACAACGATATTCATAATCGATTATTATTGATTTTATCGAAAGGTGTTGCAGCTCTAGATGAGACCCACCACAGTCGTCTCATCTGCGAACTTGTCGTGATTGGAGCCGTGCATTGCCACACAGTCGGGAGTCAGCAGACTGAACAGCAATGGACTGAGCTCACAGACCTGGGGGCGCCAGTGCTCAGTGCGGTGGTGCTGGAGATGCTGTTCCCGATCTGGACTGATTGAGGTCTCCCAGTCAAGAAGTCCAGGATCTAGTTGCAGATGAAGGTGTTCAGGCCCAGTAGGTTCAGATTCCAATCAGGTGCTGAGGAATGATTGTCTTGAATGCTGAACTGAAGTCTATGAACAGCATTCAAACGTAGGTGTCCTTGTCCAGGTGGGTGAGGGCCAGATGTAGGGTGGTGGCGATGGCATCATCTGTTAAGCGGTTGGTGCGATACGCAAACTGCAGCGGGTCCAGTGAGTAGGGCAGCGGGTCCAGTAAGTAGGGCAGCAGGGTCTTGATGTGCCTCATGACGAGCCTTTCGAAGCACTTCATGATGATGGATGTGAGTGCAACAGGACGGTAGTCATAGAGGCAGGACACTGGAGACTTCTTCAGGCCGGGGACAATGTTGGTAGCCTTGAAGCACGTTGGAACGATGGTGCTGCTCAGGGAGATGTTGAAGATGTCAGTGAAAACATCTGCTAGCTGATCTGCACATCATCTGAGCACTCTGCCAGGAATGTTGTCTAGTCCAGCAGCCTTCCGTGGGTTGACTCTGCGTAGAGTTTTCCTCACATCAGCCATGGTTAGACATAGCCCCTGGTCGTTAGGAGGAGGGGTGGTCTTTCTTGCTGCCATATCATTCTGCGACTCAAACCAAGCGTATAAGTTGTTCAGCACATCTGGAAGGGAGGAATCACTATCACAGGTAGCTGGTGATGTCCTGTAGTTGCTGATTGCCTGAATGCCCTAGCACATGTGCCATGTGTCGCCTCTATCCGAGAAGTGACTGGATTTTCTGGGCGTGTGCGCGCTTTGCCTCTCTGATGGCCTGGGACCGTTTGGCCCTCGCTGTTTTAAGGGCCGCCTTGTCACCTGCCCTGAATGCGGAGTCTCAGGTCGTCAGTAGTGCTCGCACCTCCGCAGTCATCCACAGCTTATGGTTGGAGCATGTGGTGATGGTCTTGGAGACGGTGACGTCATCAATGCACTTGCTGATGTAGCTGGTCACTGACGCCGTGAATTCCTCAAAGTTGGTGGAGTTGCTACCAGTTGCAGCCTCCGTGAACATTCCAGTCCCAGTCAGTGTGCTCAAAACAGTCTTGAAGAGCAGAGATGGCTCCTGCTGGCCAAGCTTTCAAAGTGGTCTCTTACGTAATATGCTGCTTTCTTTAATGACATACAAACATTTTTCTGTAACATTTAATTTTGTGCTAAAAAACTAATGTTTGTTAATCCAAAATGTTTTTTGTACTGACTTGATGTAGATGGCATAAAAAAAAAAAAATCTACAAAGTTTGTACTAAAAAAAAAAATAGGGTGCCAAAAAGTAGTTTATATGTTTAGTAAAAAACTAAAACAGTGGCATTAACCGGTAGCCGTATGACCAGTGCTTAAAAAACCCACACGCAGACTAACAGAGCTTAAAACAGTCAAATGGAAATGGTATCGTGTTATTTCTCTCTCTCCTGTCGAGTTTATGTCTCTCAATGGTTACAGTGCCAGCATGAGTCACTGCCATTCCAATGGTCTTCACTCATACTGCTAAATCAACTGTAAGCATAAGCACATCAACTGTACATTGACATACCACAACCATTATCTGCAATATAAAAGTAAACACAGTCTTTTGTTTTCATTCTTCTATTATTACGCATAGGAGAACCTTTCCTTATTTTCTATCCTAAGGCTTTTTTATTAAAAAAAAACAAAAACATGCCATTGGTTTCATAAGCATTCAAACCAGTTTACCAACATAATGTTACTACCACCATGCTTCACTGTGGGAATGGTGTTCTCAGGGTGATGTACAAGGTTGGGTTTCCAGCTAACGTAGAGCTTTTTGTTAAGGTCACAAATTTATATTAGGGCTGCAACTAACGACCATTTTAATAATCGATCAGTTGGCTGATTATTTTTTGGATTAATGGGATGTGGGCAAACTTTCAGTGCCTTTATTTTTTGTTTATAAATGTAATATTAATTATTATATAAAATCCACAAACTGAGTGTTACAAATATAAACTTCAAACTAAAACTTTACACAACTGTTTGTCCAAAACAGAAAAGAACCCAAAACACACACACGAATATCTATTATTAATTTAGGACTGTAGTTAATTCTGTACTTTTTGTGCATCCATAAACATAATGCATAAATACTATAAAATAAATTATATATACACAGTATCTCACAAAAGTAAGGGGGAAAAAAAAAAAACATTTTTGTAAATATTTGATAATAATCTGCCACCTCATTCACAGACTGAAAGGGTGACAGTTCTAATAGATTGACTATTGTTAACATACAGTATCTCACAAAAGTGAGTACACCCTTACATTTTTGTAAATATTTGAATATATATTTTCATGTGACAACACTGAAGAAATGACACTTTGCTACAATGTGAAGTAGTGAGTGTACAGCTTGTGTAACTGTAAATTTGCTGTCCCCTCAAAATAACTCAACACACAGCCATTAATGTCTAAACCGCTGGCAAAAAAGTACACCCCTAAGTGAAAATGTCCAAATTGGGCCCAATTAGCCATTTTCCCTCCCCGGTGTATTGCGACTTGTAAGTGTTACAAGGTCTCAGGTGTGAATGCGGAGCAGGTGTGTTAAATTTGGTGTCATCGCCCTCACACTGGTCACTGGAAGTTCAACATGGCACCTCACGGCAAAGAACTCTCTGAGGATCTGAAAAAAAGAATTGTTGCTCTACATAAAGATGGCCTAGGCTATAAGAAGATTGCCAAGACCATGACACTGAGCTGCAGCTCGGTGGCCAAGACCATACAGCGGTTTAACAGGACAGGTCCCCCCCAGAACAGGCCTCGCCATGGTCGACCAAAGAAGTTGAGTGCACGTGCTCAGCGTCATATCCAGAGGTTGTCTTTGGGAAATAGACGTATGAGTGCTGCCAGCACTGGGGAGCTACAGTTCATTGAGGGAACCATGAATGCCAACATGTACTGTGACATACTGAAGCAGAGCATGATCCCAGCATGTATTGCAGCATGATAGCAACCCCAAACACACCTCCAAGACGACCACTGCCTTGCTAAAGAAGCTGAGGGTGAAGGTGATGGACTGGCCAAGCATGTCTCCAGACCTAAACCCTATTGTGCATCTTAGGGGCATCCTCAAACGGAAGGTGGAGGAGCACAAGGTCTCTAACATCCACCAGGTCCGTGATGTCGTCATGGAGGAGTGGAAGAGGACTCCAGTGGCAACCTGTGAAGCTCTGGTGAACTCCATGCCCAAGAGGGTTAAGGCAGTGCTGGAAAATAATGGTGGCCACACAAAATATTCACACTTTGGGCCCAATTTGGACATTTTCACTTAGGGGTGTACTCAGTTTTGTTGCCAGCGGTTTTAATTTATATTTTGGTCTAATCAGACTAGATAACCTTTTTCCACATTTGTGGAGTCTCCAAAATACCACTGGGCAAGCTCATTTCCTTTTTTCACCACTATTTCATAAAACTCAGTTTTATGGCTGCCCAGGCTATGTTTGCCCTGTGAACAGCTTCTACCATCTGAGCTATGGATCGCTCTAGGTCTCGGCTGGTTTTCTAACCAATTCCCCCAGATTTTCACACAAGACCTAAACGTGGATAAAGAGAACATAAGAAAACAAATAAGAAAAATATCATACTTGGTCACTTATTTATTGAGAGGAATACGTATGTGAACCTTTGCTTTCAGTAGCTAGTGTGACCCCTTGTGCAGCAATATCTGCAACTAAACAATTCCAGAAGAGGTCGGCAGGTAGTGGATTTTATCAGTCACAACTTAGTTATTGATACCGATAACTAAGTTGGGTAATACCTACCGATAACCAATAAATCAACCAATAGTTTTTAAGACTGATAATATTGCTGAACTTTATTACATAAATAATAGTACTGACTGCACCATGTACTGTACTTTTTAAAAAATGAATAATATTAATATAAACTATTAATAAATATTAAAGTAAATAAAAGATATACATCCAAACTGAACCAAAAAGTAACACTCAAAATAACAAATAAAAAATAGAGACACCCAAAATGAATTAAAAAAACACTTCAAACAAGAGTAAAATTAATTCAGTAATAGTTTTTATTTTGCCTCTAGAGGCCGTTTTCGTACTGTATAATGACAGCGGACCTTTCTCACCTGCTCAAGCAACGGGTGCAACCGGGAAAAACTATCAGTGTGGATTTTTGCCGATAACGGTTCCAGCAATCAGCTATCGGTGCCGATTAATCTGCAAAACCTATCAATCAGTCTACCTCTAATTTCCAGGTGATCAGTCCTGCACATCAGCTTCAACTATGGGATGTTGGTGGGTTTCCTCACACAAACTACTGCTTCAGGTCCTTCCACAACACCTCTATTAGATTAAGGTCAGGACTTTGACTTGGCCATTCAAAAACATTAATTTTATACTTCTTCAACCATTCTTTGGTAGAATGACTTGTGTGCTTAGAGTCGTTGTCTTGCTGCATGACCCAGTTTCTCTTGACATTCAGTTCACAGACACATGGCCTGACATTTTCCTTTAGATTTCACTGGTATAATTCAGAATTCATTGTTCCATCAATGATGGCAAGCGGTCCTGACCCAGATGCAGTAAAACAGGCCCAAACCACAATACAACCACCATCATGTTTCAAATATGGAATAAGGTTCTTATGTCGAATACAGTTCTTTCCCACCTCCAAACATAATACTTCTCATTTAAACCAAAAAGTTCTATTTTGGTCTCATCCATCCACAAAACAGTTTGCAATAGCCTTCTGGCTTGTCCACGTGGTCATTAGCAAATTGCAGATGGGCAGCAATGTTTGTTTTGGAGAGCAGTGGCTTTCTTCCCTGTAACCCTGCCATGCACAACATGGTTGTTCAGTGTTCTCCTGATTGTGGACTCATGAATATTAGACAATGTGAGAGAGGCCTTAAGTTGCTCAGAAGCAACCCTGGGTTCCTTTGTGACCTGATTAAATGTCTTGCTCTTGGAGTGATCTTTGTTGGTTGATCACTCCTAGGGAAGGTAACAATGGCCTAGAATTTTTTCACTTGTACATAATCTGTATGACTGTGGATTAGTGGAGTCCAAACTCTTTAGAGGTGGATTTGTAACCTTCTCCAGCCTGATGAGCATCAACAAATCTTTTTCTGTGGTCCAGAAATCTCCTTTGTGCCATGATATACTTCCACAATGGTGTGAAGTTCAGACTTTTATGGACCCCTGTTCTATAAACAAAACAGGGAGCTCATTCAAGCCCGATTGATTGAAAACACCTGACTAATTTAATCTTCAAATTAAATTATAACTCTAGAGGCTCACATACTTTTGTCACTCACAGATATGTAATATTGGATCATCTTCTCCAATAAATAAATGACAAAGTATAATATAGCAACAAGCAGTGATGACGGGTCCAAGCACTACGGTGCCATGGCTACCTGGTGGGTGTATTATAACAATGCGTAGTGAAGCGAGTGCTGTAGAGTAAAACACTAAAGAATACAAAGAAGAGTATTAAAGTTTGATGCATTACCATGGTAACACAAGGACATCAAGAATCATTTTCCGTGTTTTGACCAAGTTTGAAGCAGTTCCGGTAAAAATAAGACTATTTAAAAGCACGTTTTAAATGACACTTCCTGCTGCCACTTGGTGGGGCTATGACCATGACTCTCAATAGTCACATCCATGTGATCAGACCCCAGTACCAAACATACAGCTCAAGTTTCATCTAAATTACTCACTGCATGCAGAAGATGAGACACTTCCTGTTTCCCATTTTTTGCCATAAATTTATTGCCTCACCATGCCAAAATTGATGAAAAATCCCTTTGCAATTTAGCATCTGCAATTTTGTCGCATAATGTTGACCAAGTTTGATGACAATCACATGAATCCCCTAGGAGGAGTATATATAAATGCAGAGCCTGCAATTTAAAAAAAAAAAAACACATTCAATTCAAATTGGCTGACTTCCTTCTGGGCGACGCTAACGACTGTCATTTTGAATGTTGTCCAGCTTGATGAGTTCAACATATGTACCAACTTTGGCGCCACGCGCAGACCAACTAATCGATAATGAGATCCATTGACAACGATTTTCATAATCGATTATTATCGATTAGTTGTTGCAGCTCTAGTTATAACACTTCCTGTTTCCCTTTTCTTACCATAAATTCATTTCAACACCACGGCCAAACTGTTCGAGATACCAAAAATCTGCTTGCAATTTAGCATTCTCAATGTCTTGACTTCATGCTGACCGAGTTTGGTGGCAATTGGATGAATTCCCTAGGAGGAGTATATCAAATTCCAGAGCAGGCATTTTTTAAACATCCCTAAATAGCTGACATCCTGTTGGGTGGAGATGATGACATACAGCGCGGATGTTGATGAGATCTGTATGTGTACCGAGTATGTATGTTTCATACATAGGTGCTAGTATGTATCTAAGAGTTCAGATTGTGTTCAAGGGGGCACTGTAGAGCCCCCATGCCACGCCAGTGTACCAGCTTTGGCCCAGTCCTAACGACCTTACATTTATTTTAAAAAAAATAAAAAAAAATTAAAAAAAAGGTTTTGAGCATGTTAAGGGCCCCAAAAGCTCTCAAAACCTTGAAGAAGAAGAGAAAAATCCTAAAAAAAAAAACAATAGGGCCTTCGCACTTTCAGTGCTTGGGTCCTAATAATGACGAGGGGTCCCAATTTCCCAGCCAGAGCAAACTGGCATGCATGTCTCAGTTTTAAAGCGTGGTGCTAATATTGATTTGTGTAGACAGATGATTGTGTGATTGTCTTGACATTATTCTAGTTTGAATAATTCAGGTAAAAAACGGAAGTGCTATTCAAAGTATGTAAAAAAGGCACTCTGTATCAACACATCTACACTGCGCGTGATCAGCAACGCGGCCTCGTTACTAACACATCACTTCCGTTATAATAAACAACAGAATTTACACTGCAAGCGCGCAAATACAGCATATAATGATGATAATCTTAAATAAAACTAAACCTTTTAAGTCCCAGTTTCCCCTGACCCTTGTACACAGTGGACCATTTTGGATAAAAACATAAGTTTGTGCTCATGCATCACTGTCGTGCTTCTCTGCTACACAAACTCTGCTTTATAAAGATTGATTTTCTCCACGGTGTTTAATATAAAATGCTACCCTGCCTTAGAAGACTTGGAGGTCTCACACTTTCTTCCTCAGTCACTTGACGATTACGCCTCCGTCTGATGGTGACTGAGATCAAGTTGGTAGTACAAGGTAACACTGACAAACACTAAACTGAAGAATGTTGTTGTTGTTGATTCTTGGTATCTGCTAAAGCTAGCGGCGTCACATTACATGTGTATGACGTCATGCGCCATCGAATAGGAAACGACTTATACTTCCAGGTAGTAAAAAAACACTAGTGATATATTTGAGATGATATTACCTTTCTAAAATTCATACGCTCGACGGAAGAGTACACAGTGCATAGAGTAAGTGTATAGTACGTCATTTGGGACACAACTTTAGTATTTACTCTCTGAAGCGTATTTTCAGAACAGAAGTAACGTAGTGAGTAAACGCACCCCGTGCAAACCAACTAATCGATAATGACATTCGTTGACAACGATTTTCAGAATCAATTATTATCGATTTTATTGATTAGTTGTTGCAGCTCTAGTAATATTGTTGGGGCATTAAGCAGGCCCGTCACAGCAAATACTTTTATTGGACGATATATCGTCTTAGAAATAACTGCGAGAAATGATATCAGGCTCATAGGCCAGTTCCAGTGTTAATTTTCACACTGTTTTCAGTCGTAGATTTTGTCGTGTCAATATTGCATCATGTAAATTTATTAATTTGTCAATTTCACTCTGACTAAAATGGCATTGAATATTAGTCAGTTGCATTTTAGTTAATTAAATTAAAAGTTGATTAAAAGTAAACCAAATATGTATTAAACGCATTTAAGTTGATACAAAACAAGACAAAGCGACACTTTTTCTTCCAGTGTGTTGATTATTTATCCTGTCGCTCTGCGATGAAACGGGCCATCCAATTAGTTTTGAGCTTTAGATCACGTATCTGTTGCAGCAAAGAGCAAGATAGGTGGCGCTGTAGCACAGCAAACGGTTCTGAAAACAGTGTAAACACAGAAGAGGAGTATTCTGGAAGAGACAAGAAGATGGATATTGAGTGCTTATCATTTGCCAAGTTTGCAGTCACTTTTTGTGCATTTCTATTATCGACAAACTGAAAGTGCATAAAAAAAAGTTTGCGATATTTGCTGTCTCCCGCCAGTTTCCATCCAATTGACCTGGTACTGATAAAATGGTGTGCGCATCAGTTACTTATGCATTAAAAAGTGCAATTTGCTCAGCTCGCTCTGTCTCTCTCACACACACATGATCGTACCATGGAGATATAAACAAACCACCGTCACATGCCGTAGTATAAAGTATATTTATCACTAAAATACTTCACTTGTTTGAATGCAAACAACTTTTTCCCATAATGTTACAGTTGGACTTTTTGTAGCAGATACTCAGTATGTCATTTTTTGTTTATCTTTATTCTTGTTGAAACATGTCAGTAATAAATATAACGGGATAGTAAGAACTGAACTTTCACTTCAATTATCAAAGTGGGCTGGTCTCGGGCATTAAACTTGGGTTTTGTCCCACTACTGTGTTATTGCATTATATTTCACATTATTTAATTCATACTAAAACAGTTTGATGGTGCTATTCAAAAAAAAATAATAATAATTTTGCTTCCCTTTCTGGGTAGAGTACATAAAATAAGAAAAGTTTGTTTCTGTGCTTAACAGTTTTGTTGTGGTGCTATGCGCCAAAATTTAAGTGATTCTTCTCAGTGGTCAGAGATGATGGGCCAATCAGCTAAATAGTGGGTTGTGCTACCTAGTGTGCAGGCGTAAAATGCATTCTCGGTCAGCGTCACCTATCATGCAGGCGTGAATTAGCTGAAGGCAACCAATCGTTTCACGTTCGGTGTGAAAGCACCATTCGTCGATGATTCCCTTCGCTTTATCACATCATGCTCAGTGTGAAAAGACCTTAAGGCTTGTGCCAAGATATCTGAACCTGGAGAGAACTGCTCTCTGAGGAAAAAGGAGTTAACACTTGAACTCTCATGAGATAACATCATGCTGAGTGGAGATGAGAAGATCACACCTCACTACATTGCTTCCTTTTTCCTCTCTCCACACACCCTTCTCTCTCTCAGTGTTGAGATCACCTTAAACTCACACAAGGTCTATATGCATTACATAATATATGTTTAATGTCATGAAGTTGACTATACATGTTTAGTATCATTCAAAAAGTCTCAAGTGCATCTGGAAATATGGTCTCATTCCCTCAGCAGCAGTTCAAATCACTATCAAGATCTAGAGAAAAATATTGCATACCCTCCCCAGGTCCCTCACAGAAATTACCTCCTATAGGTAAATAAATTACATCTTTCCACAGACACCAAAGCAATCCCAAATGCCAACTGGACAAAATTCCAATTTAAACCACAACCACCACCATTTGGTGGATCTACACAGTATCTGGCTATTTAGGGGAGAGCTGGCCAAAGATTCGGGGAACCTGTACACAGATCTCCCTCACAACTGTTGTGTGTAGTTTCACTGCTAGGTAAACATCTCTAATTCTCTTGTTTGTATTTTATGTGATGCTTATTCATTACTGATTACTGCCTGTTCTCTTTTGAATTGGATTAAGAATTATTATCTAAGTTACCTGATTAATAAATTATGTTTGAATTTATTCTGATCTACCCTGAAATTATTGTCTCTAGCAGATTATGTTAAGTCCTTGTTACAGCAAATCTGCGACCAGGTTAATATAGGCTAAAATCCAGGTTTAGGTGGAGCATTGGGGCATGCCAACTGAGATTTTACAATCCAGGCTAACAACTTGGCTTTAGTTAAGTGTATTTAGACTGTAAAGTCTAAAAGGAATTTCTGTTTAGAACAACATAGTGTTAATTGACCAATCTAAAAAGGGCGGGCCTTAACCTCTGATTATTGTAATATTATACTAGTTAAGTGTACATGGTAAACCATGGTTACACAAGTTACTATTATAGAGAAGTGAAAATGGTCAACTTGTTCAGATAGTAGTGGTCATGACATCTGACTAGAGATGTCTAATTAAGTGTGTACAGATCTGTGGGGACTAAACAAAGTACTTTTTAGAAAAGGGCAAGCATGGGCAGCCATCTAAATATTATTAGACAATTGCCTTTGTCTAATGACCAAGACTGGCGAGTTTGTGACCGTGAGATCCATGTACATGGCCGATGCGAGTCACAGAGTGAAACGGAATCCGAATGTACATTTGCACAACGCAAGTGTTAAATAGGATAATCAAATGTTTAAATAAATTTAATGATGGAAATTAGAATGTAATCTCTCTTAGAATCATTCAAAATTGGAGTCAGATAGTAACAGAGGATCATATTTAATGTTGACAAACTGATATTTTAAATGTTGATATTACATAAAGGAAAGACATTAACACGTGAGAAGCCTTCTGTCATTGGACCATACTAAACTACATTTTCTGAGATTTTAACAGAGGTGTATGTATTGCACATCATAAAAGACAATCTTTGCATCCGATCATTTTAATTGTAGGAGAAAACTGGTTAATTTTGAGATTTTTTCCGCTATTTTCATCTTCCGGGTTTAAAATCTCATCCCGTCACAAGTCACAGGCAGTGACCTGGCAATGTACTATAGTACATCTATAATGTGTCGGTGTCTCATAATTATTCATGAGCCTACGTGTTCTTATCCTATGAGAAGATGCTGTCTCTTAATTATTCATGACAGCACGTGGTGCCTTCCTATAGATGTAGTAGATGATGCGTTCAAATGGGTCGCAGGTGTTTGTTTCAGTGGTGTAAGAGTTTGAGTGTGTTTTCTCGGGAGAGCTATGAGAATTGGAGAAAGGTGGACTTCGGACTTGCTCATGAAAGCAGTTTGCGCGTACACAACGATGCAGTACTCAGTCCCGATGACTTTTCCACCCCTTCAAATGAGATGTGTGTCTAATTTTAACCACAACAGTTTTACATGCCTTTTGAGCTAATTAAACTGCTTAAAGCTCCACAGGCCATCGTCTGCAAAACTATACAAGAGAGTCCGCGTTGAAGGGAAGAGCCTTCCCCCTTTTATTCGTGAAAAGATATAGCCTATTAGCTAGCTACCATTCTGACACTCCTCCCATCCGTGTTGCCACCGGCTCGAGGAAAACAATATAAAATATATTATAAAACTATACATACAATATACATCATATATAAAATTAAAGCTTCGCAGACTAGGGATGTCACAAGAACCGATACTTCGGTACCAACATTCTTAAAACGTGATGGTACTTGTTTATCAGCAGTAGCGTAGCTACCGGTAGTAATGAAGGTACCAAGGTTGCAATTCTTCCGGAACTGTAGGGGGCAGCAAATACGCGCAAGTGTTTTTTAGTCGGTCCACAAGTGGTGAAGAAGAAGAATGCCGACAAGCATACGTGAAAAACTACAGAAGACAGTGACAAGTTTAGCTCCGTCTGACTCGTTGAGAGGCAAAGAGAGCAAAGCTAGCACCGGTTGCCGGTGTGCAACCGATGCTATTGTTCATTTCAAACAAAGTGAAACGCCTTGAATTTGGCGAAGCACCTGAAAGACGGTCCCTACATTATGTTTGTTTGAGGCAGCTGGCGTTGTGGCCGTGAAACCAGCTAACGTTATGCTCCATATAATGTTTGCGATAGCCTGTTATTGTTAACGATCCTAACGCATTGCAACGTTATAAACTACCTCCAAACGGGCGACCGTGCATCGCCATTCAGCCTGTGTCCTGTCTGCTAATTGTAGCCTAATGTCACTAATAATTATTCAAATGTTAATGGTTTTAATAAATCTTTTTGGCCTGCCACCATATCAGTGAATTTAAACTAATGCTTGCATTCAGAGTATAAGGGGTGTGTGTGTGCGCGCATTAAGGAGTGCACCTTAGCACTTGTTATTAGCACTTAGCACTGTTTTATTAGTCATTGTCAGACAGTGTTTGATAACTAAAATATCTCTCTCTCTCTCTATTTGCTAGTTTTAGCCAGAGGAGGATGTCCTCCAGGAGTTTTTAATTTTACTTTTATTTATTTATTTTTTTAAACCGCACCGTGGTATCGACTTTGGTATCAAGTACTTTTGGTGGTATAGATTTTTGGTGGCCCTGTGTGTGCGGAGTTTGCATGTTCTCCCCGTGCTGTGGAGGTTTCCTCCGGGTACTCCGGTTTCCTCCCTCAATCCAAAGACATGCATGGTAGGCTGATTGGCATGTCCAAAGTGTCCGTAGTGTATGAATGGGTGTGTATGTGAGTGTGCACTGCGATGGATTGGCGCCCTGTCCAGGGTGTACCCCGCCTTGTGCCCGATGGTCCCGGGGATAGGCTCCAGGTTTCCCCGTGACCCTGAAGGAAGGATAAGCGCTATAGAAAATGGATGGATGGACATCCCTACCGCAGACCGTCGCGTGCAAAATTACGCAACGAGTGTCTGTGTTGAAGAGAAGAGCCTTCGCCTCTTTATTCGTGAAAAGCTCAAGCCTATTAGCTAGCTACCATTCCGACACTCCTCCCATCCGCGCTGCCTCCGGTTTTGTTTTGTTTTCCTCCATAGTCACGCCAGGGGCTAATAGTTCAAATAGAGAGGGCAGAGAACCTGCACTGCTATCTATTGTGTCTCCATTTAGCCCTGGGGATTCAGGAGAAGTCCTCTGCCTCATCTGCAAACTTTGTCACTATCCATCTTTACTGTAAGTGGTCTGAAGGCTCGCCCCCTCACTTCTTTGCACAGCCATCCATGCCCATTTAAGTTGCATTTTTCAAAAACATTGAGTGGTAGACTTGAATTGAAAGAGCGAGGTTTCATGACCCTTTAAGTTCACCTGTGCATTTACATCATTTTTTACAGGTGTAATATTACATTTATGTTTTGTATATGTCTCATTAATCTCATAAGTGTATAGATAGCATCTGAGTCAGTTCATTAACATGCTAGTAAAGCACTTCTGTTTACAGGTGATCAATCACTGTTCAGCTTCAGCTCACGCAGCTTAAGCAGGTCAATCTCGGACATTATTGCCTACGACTGGATTATTGGAAACACTAGAACTATTCTTTCTAGATTTATCTTCTTCAAAAAATAGTGCATTGTCAATACCATACATGTCATTTGTGCCAATACATCATACGATAAGTTGATAATGATCGTTACAGGCCTAACATTAGCAAAAAAAATATGGAGATACAATGTTTGTATGTGGGGTCAGATTCAGTGACAATGGAATGCACAGGGGCCTGTTACAGTGCTAAAAATGTTCTTCCCCATCATTAAGCAGAAACATCTTTGCATCAGCTTACAGCATAATTACAGTGCCCTCCATTAATATTGGCACCCTTGGTAAATATGAGCAAAGAAGGCTGTGAAAAATTGTCTTAACTGTTTAACCTTTTGATCTTTTATTTAATAAAAATTCACAAAAATACTCTGCACTCATGGTTATCAAACAACTGCAAACATAACAGGTTTATCAAAAAAAAATTAAATACAGGTGTGCAACCCTATGAATTCATATGAGAAAAATATATTTGAAGTATATTCCCATTGATATTTTACATTTTTTAGTACACCTGGGTGATCAGGAATAGGAAATTGTTCAACCATGACTTCCTGTTTCATAGAGGTATAAATATGAGGATGTGGCTATAAGAAAATAGCAAAAAACATTGAAAATGCCCATTTCCACCATCAGGACAATAATTAAGACGTTCCAGTCAAGTGGAAAATTTATGAATCAACCTGGAATTGGACGTGCATCTATTGTCTCAATGCACTGGGACGAGGATGGTTCGAGCAGCCAAAAAATCTCCAAGGATCACAGATGGAGAATTGCAGTTGGTTAGTTGCATCTTGGGTAGGGCTGGGTATTGTGACCAATTTGGCGATTCGATAAGATTCTTATTTATATAGTTTCCATTCGATTTTGATTCGATTCAATATCGATTAGTTATCAAGATTTCATTTAAAATGTTAGTTTTACAGACATGGAATCTATATGTTAATATAAATGCTGGTAACTAAAACTCTTCTACTTAGGTATATTACTGAAATACACATTTACATTAACAATAGAGCCCACACAATTATGTTTAATTACTTTCTACTTTTACTTTGAGTAACAAACATTGTAACAAGAAATCATAAATATGTGCAACAATGCACACAAGGTAAGCACAATCTGCACAATGCACATTACATTGTAAGTGAAAAAAACATTGTAAATGTGCAACAGTGAAATTCATTAACAACTTAAGACACGCTTAAGAAATAAAACCCTTTTCAAAATTCAAAACATGAAAGATGGCGACATCTTCAGGACAAGAGGCAAACGACAGATAACATTCACATCCTCTCAAGTAAAGCACTCATTAATAATTGATTCGGGATTTCCCGAATTGATATGGTTTGTTAAATTGAAGATCTTAATCAGTGAATCAATTTTTTTTTTACCCAGCCCTAATCTTGGGGTCAGAAACTCTACAAAACTACAAAGTTACCTACATCACAAGTTTTTTTGGAAGGGTTTCAAGAAAAGTGCCTCTACTCTCATCCAAAAACAAACTCGAGTGTTCAGTTTGCCAGTCACTACTGGAACTTCGGTTTCCAGGAACTGGTATTGGGTTCTACGGTCAGATGAAACCCAAATAGAGCTTTTTGGCAATAAACACCAGAAGTCGATTTGGTGCACACAGAGAGGTAGCCATACAGAAAAGTACCTCATGTCCACGGTTAAATATGGTGGTGGCTCTAATGTTTTGGGGCAGTTTTTCTGGCATAATGGACAATCACATATCAACCGATATTACATGAAAACATGAAAGCTTAAAATGGGCCGTGGTTGGATCTTCCAGCAGAACAATGATCCAAAACATACATCAAAATCAACACAAATATGATTTACTGACCACAAAAAATCAAGGTCCTGCCATGGCCATCCCAGTCCCCTGACTTGAAACCAACAGAAAACCTCTGGGTGAACTGAAGAGGAGAGTCCACCAGCGTGGACCTCCAAATTTGAAGGATCCGGAGAGATTCTGTATGGAGGCATGGTCTCAGATCCCTTTCCATGTATTCTCCAACTTCATCAGGCATTATAGGAGAAGACTCGGAGCTGTTATCTTGGCAAAAGTGTGCCAATAATTGTTGCACACCTAAATTTAACAAAGTGCCCTCCCCCCATAATCGTGCATTTTGTTTGATATCCATGACAGCAGAGTATTTTTTAAAAATTCACTAACTTTTTTAATTTTAAAGAATACAGACAATTTTTCACAGCCTTCTTTGCTCATATTTATCAAGGCTGCCAATATTAGTGGAAGGCACTGTATGTCATTTTAATACATTTGGTAGAAGGTGTTTAGAAAGTGAAACATCGTATGGTCATTCAAAAGAGTATAGTACAGATGTTCACGGTGGTCAAACAAGCTTACATACTGGATAACATGCAACATGTACTTCCTTTCTATTTTATGCAGTAAAATATCAAGAGGACCTGTATTAAAACATTAAAGATTACAACAGCAATTTATTATACTGAAAACCAGGGAGAAAGTCAGTATGCCAGTGTGGCAAGTTAGTGCTACGAAGATAAATATCATTGTCACATAGCCTAATCCCTTTTGAATGGTAGTGCTCAACAGCAGCAGCACACAGAACGAACCTATTTTGTCCGGTGAAATATTTGATCAGTCAGTAAATAAATGTGCAGTGCTGATAACGTGAATCAGGGTTGGGCTAGATGGTGTAAAACAAAGCAACAATTGTGTTAGAAGTGCTGCATAAAATAGATGAAAGAAGGGGAGAAAAAAAACTTAGACAGTTATGAATTCTATGATGGCAATAGCATGTATCAGCCTGTCAGCTGAGAGAAAGACAGACAGAAGGAGACTGGGAGTGAGAGGGGGAGAGAGAGAGAAAATAAAGCTTGTCTCACTACTACCCATCCTTTTCCATGTGTTAGCTTTTAGCCATAGACAATGATTTTGGGGATTGGCGGTAATCAGAGATATCTCCGATAGCCAATGCCTTTGACAACATGTCAAGACGATTTTTGGCTCGTTATCCCACTGTTAACAAACCAACGGCCCGCGGGTGGGCCATCGCACTGTTAAGCACAAAACTATGCTATGTACACAGTTGCTATGTGTCCGTAGGTACTTATGCAGTATATCTTTGGAATGTTAAGATTCTTGTGATTTGATTGATACAAACCGTTTCAAGATCCAATCACAACAGCAGCTACAATCAACGTCTATGTCAGACCACCAACATACAAACAAACAATTACAAAATTGAGACAACTCACCTGGGACGCCTCGCAGCAGTCCATTGATCGATAACATCCCGACAAAAGCAGTCGTTATATTGGCAAAGGTCCATACGATTCAATCAAGTAAATATTTAGTCCAAAAACACATTATTACATCAAAAAATACCCATGGACTGTTGCTGCATCATATCAAATTACCAACAGATGTGCCACATCTTTCACGTTCTCCGTAATAACGATAGTTCACATATAAACATTACTGATGTCTTGATACCAAAATGGCCACTGCACTCTGACCTTTCGATTGACACCTCATTTGAGCCAATAGGCGCTTCCATGTCCTGTCCATAGCCTTCAACATCCAGTGAGAATCTGCAATGAAATGAAGTGCCTTCCCATTTTCCTTCATGAGAAGCTTGAGCTGATTGCAACAGATTGTGGATGACTGGCACATGATATAGCCAGTGAAGTTCTAAAAAATATGGTCTGATGCTTTTGTGGGAAGTTTCAACACTTCAACTTAAAAGCTGGCTAACCAATGCCAAGTGTTTTGTGTGTCCGTACATAATAAGTGAAAAGTACAGCTTTGAGACTGTGACTAACTTTTGGAAGGTGAAATGTCGAAATGGAGGAAGAAAACAAAAATACTAGCTCCAATACGTGCTGGAAGAATGTACTCTGCATGAAAGCGACAAGTCTGCAGATGATGTTTTAAAAGTAAATAGTGATACATCATATATGCAATGTTTTTGGAGGGAGACATTACTCTCGACAAGTAAGCATTATAATAATAAAATATATTATAAAAATTGCACATATAATTAATATATTATATAATAAATGAGTAAATAAATTAGCAAACAATAACTATTGCCCTGCCCTGCCCGTCCACAGGCTGATGATAGGATGATCTGACTATGGAGAAGATCACCCAACACTAATGTGTAAAGAGCTTTTAGCTCTGACATACCATACTGGGGGAAGAAAAAAAATTCACACTTGTTGAAAGACTGACAACATGGGTGGTTAAAGACTGGAACAGTGAAGGTTTATACGACAGCTATATGCTAACCTGGGCCTCAGACATCTGAGCCTGCACCACTGTTACTTAAAGTTTATGAGTGCAAATACCAAACGACCAAATATGAAATCCCAGGCCATATCTGGAAGCCTGGTGGCAGAGATTACTGATGAGTAAGTTTGCAGAGCAAGTCATCACATGAAAGTACAAATAAGCTGAGGGCAGGGTTGCACTTTGAAACTGTGCTATTCATAAAACAGCACAGATAAAGTACCTGTTTAGATCAGCAGTACAGACTGAGCTTTTATTAGAGAGGTCAAAATAGCAGTTAAAAATAGGGGTTATATATGACTTAGTGATAGTTAATATCTCCTACACAGAGATGTATTCAAGGGGAATATTATAATCAGGAAGGGGCTATGTCTTTCATTCCTTGAAAAGCAGTCAACAGCTGAGGACTGTTAGTAGCCCTGTCTAGTAGCTGCCCAATACATGAGACATGTCTCTCACACACACAAATGAGAGAACATGAGCTACATCACTAAAACACCTACTATGACTTCAAAAGAGGCAAAAATTGTACTCACATTATTGTGTGCATGTATTTCTCAAAAGTATTCCAATCTTATCCATACCTGAGTGTCCTAGCAAGTATACCAAGGCCAGTAATAGGAGTGTAAAAGAGAATGGTGTGTGTGTGTGTGTGTGTGTGTGAGTGAGAGAGAGAGAGAGAGAGAGAGAGAGAGAGAGAGAGAGAGAGAGAGAGAGAGAAAATGCAATGCAGTGGGAGGGACAATGAAGCCAGGGTACATTAACCCACTCTTAACCAAAACCTGTCTACTTATACACTTGTTTCTTTATGTTTCAGCTAAGTCACATATTTTTTCTTTTAGTAATACATAAAACATTGTAATAGACAATTACAACATATACTCATACTCAAAATTATAGGTAAAAAGGCAATTTTACAGACAAACTAATGGATTCTGCAGTAACTAAAGACCATTTAAATATAGACATTAGGTAGGAGGGTATAAGAATAATATACATAGCTCCAATGCTAGCTATGTTTAACCCTTGCCATAGAACCACATGGGAGCATATAGCTTAACTATTTTAAGTTTAAGGATCAACATGCATGGCAGTGTAAACGTGCTGAAACTAAACAGCCGTAAGCATGCTCAGTCCTGCTGTTAAAAAACTAGAGAGGTATTGGCTTCATTCCTTCTCTCAGATACTTTCTTTCCTTTATTTTGCTACCCTGAAGGGGTGATTAATAATTATACTGTTCAACAAAGTCTCCATAGTGACCGAATACAGATAAAGATTACACCCAATCATGAGCGACTGAGCAGGAAAATATCAAATATGGAGATCATGTCAATGCTGTACTTTCATTGGACGTTAAATGAGTCTGAAAAACAGCACAAACAATTATCAACTGTTTCTAACAAGCTCAAGTAGGTCTGGATTATACAATCTGTATGAGTAGTGTTACTTAGAGTTCAATGTTCCCCCTTAACTGCCAGATTTTAGAAGTACATTGTGTCAGAGTAAGATACAAAATGGAAAAGACCGGAGTATAAGGCATGCTATCGATTTCCCGTATTGTTGTCTTCAAATCAAACACCACCACCAAGAAAGTATGATAGAGGACATCCTGTGACAAACGACATGACAATGTTGTGATAGATATTACATTAACCTGATATTGACATGAAGATCAATGAAGTTTGTATATTAGTTAAGTAAGTAAACAACAGATTTAATATGCCACAACTGTGTGATTCTGAGACAGTGCTCCTTAATAAGGGCGTTAAAAAAATCTTCAACTAAAATCTTTACCATGTTGTACCTAGGATAGAACAGGAGGAGGCAGTAGTATGTTTCAAATTAACATAAAAGGAGGTGTGAAATGCAAGGCTGCCATTTATGGAGAACCAAATGGTGTGGTTGTTACTGTGTTTAAGAAAGCAAACATAACCAAGTGTTAACTCAATCCTGGATATTAGGAATTATCATGAGGAGGAAAGAAGAATGAGCACACACTGCTTGCTCACATCTAACATACACTGTAAGACCAGAAAGAACTTTCCACTTAGAAAAAGGATGTTTCATCTTATGAACACTCTGTTTAGCTGCAGAACATTAGGCCAAAACAAGTACAGCGATAATTCACAATGGATTTGCTACAATCTGACAACCATGCAAGTACTTGCAGGAATTCTACCGTGCAAATTAACAATCAAGTAGGTTAATAAAAAGTTTGAGGAAAACCTCAAATGCAGTTTTAAGACATCCTTCATCCCTGGCCACTCCTCTCCTCTCAGTCACACACCCTTATGTGAATATCAGGATTTAAATTCCATACATGCCACTGCAGAACCACCAAAGAAAGGTGGAGAGCTGTGGGCTAGGCTGTATGACAAATTCAGTCTTACAAAAGGCACTTCATTTGTGTCTGTTTGCAACCATGACTTCCGCCCACCTAAATATAGAAAAACAGTCAACACACTCACAAGAACCTTATACAGCAAACTCTGCTGGTTTCAGAAGTGGCATGTATTGTAATTCATTCAGAAATTCTTTGCATTGCAATGAATATATTTATTATGAATTCTCGCTGAATATTGTATTTTATTAGGATTGCAAGCATACTATTTCAACTTATTAGTAAAATATTAACTGCACTGATTAATTTAAAGAAAAAGTGCAGAGCTATATTCCAAGTTATCGCTTTGCACAAAATGTTCCTCAGTTTAAAATAACATACAGATACAATTTACAGAATGCACATGGAAGGTGGGTGGGGAATGGGGGGGTCCTGCAATAACTAGACCCTGCTTGCAAACTAACTGCTCATATCTTTGAACCTGTACAAAACACGCACATTTCTTTTAACCAGTAACAAGCCCTTCCTATCATGTGCAGTGGACATGTAGTGACAAGTCAGTGATGACTGCCCTGTTTACTACCCAGAACTTCCTGCATGAGAAATACTACACCACCTATATTTATACTGGTGAGAGCAAGAGAATGAGAAACGGACAGAATTCGAGATTACAACTGATAGCTCACAACAAAGCCAACAACAGAACAGTAAGAGTCAGTTAATTATATGCATCTATGTGGGGAAGGGGGAGGCAAGGAATGAAGGAAGTAACTGAGGGGCTGAGTGTGAGGCAAGAAAAAGATTGGGGGGGGGGGGGGGGGGGGGGCACATAGTAACTGAAGAAATTGGCAATAGATTTGTGCTGCAAGGTGACATGCAGAAAGACTGACACACTCCATGTCTCGTGTCATCTACAAGCCCAGCAGAAAGTCAACACCTCCCTGAAATAAAAGTTCTTCCACATAGGCCTTACATGAGGGAGGACTACTCCAGGTGCACACACAACACACCAGTACCTACTTAAACTAAGTGCTGGCTGACACATGGGTTAAGTTCAACGTGTTAAATTTGGACATGATCCAAGCTGACGGCACAAACACTGTTAGATCTGGCCTTTTCAATTTAACTTGCACACAGCTCTTAATATGGCTGCACGCTCCAGTGGAACATTTGACACACAATGCCTTGGGGTAGGGTCTTCTTGTTTCAGTCATGTGGCAAGAATTTGGTTCAAACTCGGAGTCTAGTGCTAGAACATCCGAGGCCATCAGGAAAACAATCAGCACTGTGTCCTAGCCAAGACACATAGCCAAGAAGAGGGGGAGAGTGTGTTCAAAAAGGACCTGGGAGAAGACAGCAAGGGAAGTGAGAATAGTTTACAATGCACTCTACATCACTGCCTACATTGATCATGCATAAACCGTACTCCATGTTTGAAATTTAAAGTCATTTCATAAACTGAGCATACAACTAACTTATCTTTTATGCTAGTGGGATTGAAAGAATCAGATGCTAAATTTGGCTGAGCAAAAAGGAGGATAGATCACTGCCATCAAATTAACAACATTTCTTAGCCATGATGTCTGAAAAAACAGCCGAAGATGATTCAAGCATATTTCTTAATAGCACCCATGTAAACACATGAATATCCACCCTTCATTTGGGCTCCAGCACTAAAGATGATGACAGTCTTTTGTTAAAAGCCTAGCAACATAACAGTTGTATGGACAAACAGAAACACTGATAGTGCAACACAGAAAGATTAAATTGCTCAGCTTATTAAAACGTCTCCTTGTGGTGTATTAGAGTCAGTAGTAGTATCTGCCTGCTGAAAAACGTTGTGGTTATTGTAGTGAGAAAAGGCTGCTTCCTCTTTCTGCCATTTCCTGAGGAAGTGCCATTGAGTGCTGGGCTAAACTCAGGACAGGTTGTGAGGGGGCAGTAAACCAGAAGTCGTTTAGGACGAAGCAGTTTAGTCAGATAAACACACAAGATTAAGCAACACTTAAACTACCAAGGCTAGCAGGTTCAAGATATAAAATCCTACTTCTTACTGAGTTTCACAAAACAAAAGTTTGTGTGTGTGTTTAAACTGAATGCACTTTGCGCTGGTGTGACACTCCTCGGTGCAGTAACTATAGCACACACAGGTAAATGGAAACACTGACGAAATCAAGCTAAATAAAGTCTGACATAAAGTCTTCATATAACTTTCTGGCTACTACAATACAAATGTCACCTCAAAGACACTAACCCGAATCAAATAATATATTTTAGGTGTGATGCAAGGACAGAACACCAGATTGCACTTCTGAAGTTTGCTGACTTTCTGTTGTGGGCGCAGACATGACACTACATTAGAAACTTTCTTAGAAGAGGACAATAATCAAACTCATTCATTTCCCCTAGTATGTATCAATGCACTTGATTAACTAGCTATGTGTCATTGTACATTATCTTAGCTATCACTATAACAGACCCCTTTGGTATTTGCAAACCAAAATAATCCCTCACACAACCTGGTTGCAAAAACGACCGAAGTAGCCTCTCAACCTAACACAACAAGGTTATAATCTGGCTCCCGGTGTGCTTTATACTGCATATCATAATGTGCACATGCTATAGCAAATAAAGGCTAAATGATTTGAGCTATACAAGTCATTTTGGGTAGCTAATGTAAGCTGGGACCTACATACAGTATATACACTGATCAGCCATAGCATTAAAACTACCTGCCTAATATTGTGCAAGTCCCCCTTGTGTAGGTGCCACCAAAACAGCTATCCATCTCTCTCTCTCTCATATATATATATATATATATATATATATATATATATATATATATATATATAAAAAACATACACACACACAAGTTGCTATATACTATATATATGCTGTAAAAAATAGTCATATAAATCAAGGTTTATTCTGTAAATGTCTGTTAATAAAAAGTGTTACATTAAAATTACCTGCAGAGGAAAAACATTTTAGCTCATAGTCAGCTTTGTCATTAAAAATCAGCTAGTGTCACGGTGACAGGAGAGACAGCGAATAATAACATCCCTCTTACCCAAAAAGCATGGCTAATTTTGCTCTCTTGCTATGGCATTGTTGGGATTCAAGCTGTTATCTGACATTAGGGCAAACTTTTCTGGTACAAAAAAATAATGCTGGTAGCATAACTCTCTCAGATTTCCTTATTATGGTACACCATTGAATAAGTGTGTATTAGCGCCTCTCCTTATGATATTTTGTCTCCCGTTGGAAAAGTCTGATAAGTTCTAGCAACTCTGCAGTTAGAGGTTTCAATAAGCATGAAAAAAAAATCATGAGCAGGAAAAGGCCATAACCCACAAGCTCAATGATGCCATTAGCACTCTGAAGAACATGTCAAAGAAAGCATACAGACAGATGACTGGTTGCTGATGGGCATTTCTATGCCTGCTTAAGCTTTTCAGTGTAGACAATAAAGTTGTTGAGCAGCACTACCAGTCACTCCTCTGTTACTGTTTTCATGTTTCCCTTATAAGAGAGGGAGAATTACTTGGTGTTTAAAAAAAAGACTCAAGCCTAAACATGCCATGGCCCAAGGCAAAGCATGAAGGCATGAACAGATAAACAGTCTGAGGAAAATATTTGGCCTACAGCAACAATCATTGAGGTTCAGTAAAAGATGCCGGACTCAATCATATTTTAGTGATGTTCCTGCTTGTAATTAACTGGTGAGTTGAACTGAATGTCTTCGAGCAGGAAAATCAATAAACTATACTATACTTCAGTGTGTTAGTAGTAGTATAAGGTAACATACAAATGAACCTAGATTAACATTATCCATAGTGTCTGCTCACCTGATTAAGTTTCTAAAAACAAAAGGGATAGTCATAATCAAGCCAGGACATCACTAAATTCAAGGATGCCACTAAAGTTCCTCACTGGTAATATTATAATGCTCATGTAAATAATGTTTAAAGTGCACATGAAGGCATGTATTTGTTCAATAATATTGAACATTCATATTATTGTTATTGTGAACAAATGACAGTTTCTATTCGTATTCTTTTCCACAGGAGGCTGTCTGGGTACACAGCCTTTCTCTCATTAGTGTCCGTGTTGTCGTCTTCTAGGGTTCCTTAGTTTTGCCCAAACTTCAGCTCAGAAAAATAATATCCTAATTATAATCACGAAATATTGGCAAACTTAGTGGGCAGAACAGTCACTCTGGCGGAAACTCTTTAATGGACTGGATATTTAGTGTAATGTATTTTTACATCACATGCATCCATCCAGTACAGCTAAGAGACTATAGGTTATTGAGAAAAGAAAATTAATTCTGTAAAAATTAAGTCATGTAAGTATTTGCTTACATTTTAAACACATCCTTAAAATTCAGGAAAACTCAGTTTGAGGTTCTACATTTTTACTTAACTGAGAGACTGTTCGTGGTGTTGAACTGCTGAGTTTTGTCATTCACAGTTAGTTACCCAGATTAAGACAAATAGGAAGAACACCGGGATTTGCATTCCAAAGAAAAGAAGAAAAAACACACCAGGATATTACTTCAAGAATTAAAAGGTTGTTTCTTCTAACCACGTGAAAGTCCAAATCTCGCAAACTTGACGAAGAGGCCATTGTATTCCTATCTTAATAATATTATTTTTAAACATTTCCTAGTCCAGGCGTCAGACGCTCTGGCATTCCCAAAATTGTTAGCTAAGCTAGCCAACTGAATGTTAATGCAAATACGAGTTTCTGCCATCAGCGGAACAGCTCAAAGGGAACAGTTTACCACTTGGGTATCATAATGAAGAGAGAGTCACACACACTGGCGAAAATAGCTCGTTCACTTTAAAACTATGTTAGTTAGCTACACACGAAGTAGCACGTTAGCGCTTCCCATTCCACCCATACTTTTCCGCTATGTTGTTCTTTCCTCACCCCCACCCTACAGGAACGATAAAGGTATGGAGAAGAAAAACTCTTACCTAAATCGTCCATGCTGCGCTAAATTGCTCGCTTGTTCGCGTCGCTAAAAGAATGCGGCGACCCGTAGCCTTTTCTTTTTCTAAAACAAGTTCTCCTGGAGTTGTGTGGCTCCTCAAACGCGCAGGTCTGAGTGAGCAGAGTCCGGCGCAGACATCAAAGAGGGGGACTCACTGAGCACGCGCGCCCTCTAGTGCTCACGCGCACTTTCTAAGATCAGCCTGAAACACACAGAACACACATATCAACCGAAATTAACACACAATCCATATCCTCTGCTAAAAATACCACTTTCGTGTAGGCCAGTACGTCTTCACTGAGATTATTATGCTGTACTCGCTGCTGTGGTGACCACGATAAAGGTTTATTTACTTCCTGCGTGGTTGTATTTATAACACACTACCTTTAAATGAGGTCTTAATATCTACCATTTTTAAAATCATTCAGAAGTGAACACGAAACAGAGTGACTCGGGTAGGAATAAACTAACTGAAGACGTTATTGTGCAGTCAGCTCCTGTTGCTCATGTACTGGTCAAGTATTATGTCTTTTCTAAAGCAGAGGTTATGTCAATATTTGCAGCTAGGGACTCATAGGGACTCCTTAACCTGTAAATTAAATTCCACGAAACCCCCTTAGTACAAAAATTTAATGAACTTAATCTCATCTATTAAAATATTAGGCTCATTATTAAAATTTTCAAAAATTATTCAAAAATGACAGTTTTTATTATTATTTATTCCTGGACTTTCCACCTACACAACATATTAGGTCCAAACTGACTATTTATAGGCCGATTTGTATTTCCCAAGTTATTGAGGTTAGGATTAAACCCATTCAATTCAAGCAACCTGACAAATAGACTATACAAAGTAGTAATAAATACAATTGCTTTGATAATGATGGGTTGTAATTTCCACAACTGTACCAATAAAAAAAATGTGGACTCTGCTTGATGGGCTCCATTTAGGGAACTGCTGTTCAAAAGGACACACTGATGCATGGGGACCTTGAGACCTTACTGTTACTTAATACTTTGTAACGAAATATATGCATATATGCAATATATACAACTTCATGCAGGCATTACTGAACAAATTAGTCTCAGGTTTGCAAATGCAAACACGTACATCACATTAAAGTGTATGGCAATATATGTGTTTAGGATATAAACACACAAGTCAAAGTAGTTAAATGCAATAGTCTGGTTTATTGTACAATACCAAAGAAAGTTCAACAACAAATTATTCCAACACCAAAAGCTAAAAACAATAATAAATTTGGTCACACCCCCTGCCCCATGTTATATATGCCACATGCAGAAACACCTAATTAAAAGTTCATTGCCTTTAGCTTCTTCTCCTCCTGTTGTGTTAAAGCCTGCTGGGCCAAGATCTTGTCATGGAGCCGGTGGTGTTTCCCGATCCCGAGTTTGGGCAGGCCTCGGTTCAGGCCCACCAGCAGCACACAGGACTTGCACAGTGCCTGGCTGGAGATGTAACCACAGCGTGAGCATGTTCCTTGCACAGGCATCTTCACGCCTTCCTTTACGGAGAGGTTTTCACCTGAGTGGATGATGTCCATGATAGCACTAGGCCTGACTGCTTCGAGATCTTTTAGGAAGGTACGTGCATGTCCACGATAAGCATTGGGTGAGTATACACACTCAGTAGAGAAGTAGTCAAGCTTCTTGAAGTAGGCATAGAGGACAATTTCTTTTTCATAGGCATATTTGAGCGGTTTGCAGCGCGGTATTCCTCCTTCACCATCACTAGCTGTGCTGATTGCTGTGCAGCGACGCAGACGAGCAATATCACCACGCAGCACATTCATCAGCACCGTCTCTGCCACATCATCTGCGTTGTGACCTTGAAATGTAACACAAGAGAGTCAAATAAAAAAAGTAACCCTTGATGCAATAAATAATATTCAGTGTAAAAGTTTGCATAACCTTATCACAAAGACATTTCATATTTGCTATGATGTTTCCCTCTCAAGTCTCACAAGTAAAAAAACAAACAAACAAACAAACAAAAAAAGTTAAATAGTAGGGCTGCAAAGACATGGCATATCATATTGTTTGATACAAGTCTCTGATTCGAACTGCATAACAGATTGCATAATAAAGTAGGCTATTTGTCATAAAATACCACTAATGTTACATGAGGTATAATAAATATTTAAACTTAATAAAGACCACACTTCCTCCTCTGAGAAAGTAGCTTCTTCCTGTTTTGAGTTGGGAGAGGCTACAGGGAATTAAAGAATTCTCTCTCTCTGCTTTAAGGCAGCATGTCACAGCTGAATCAAACCACCACAGTGGCTGGAAAGTTCATGCACAGAAAGTGGAGAATACAAGCTTCAAAAACACTTGTGAGCTACAGAGAGCAGTATGCATGATTCATGCATCATTACACCCCTATTAAATAGTGCATCATAATATGCTATTGATAGTGAAAAATCAAAATATCAGTTCAAGAATCTGCATTTCCACTTCTGAATTTAAAGAAAATTATAAGGAAATATCCACCATGAATGAATATTCAGTGGCATCCAAGATTTGTTTTGTTATGAAATTTTGAGTTGACTTTTTTGGGTTAAACCCATGATGGTATTTGCAGATTTGATGCCTCTTTTGGCCAACTTGAAAGTCACCATCTTGATTGAGTTTGCACAGTAGTTGAAAACTGAAGCCAGAGACTGCACAGTAGAGACTAAGGATCCAGAGCATGTGTTTTAGATACAGTTGGTCGGACACTGCATCCGCCTCTTGCCCACCCATGCTGGTCGTGCACCTGCCCCTTCATCATGCTGGGGAGCTCGCACAGTGACCGGCATATAGACAAGCACAAAAACTTAAGATGACACATCGACAAAGCTAGTTCAAAGTGGTATGGGTGGCGCCATTAATATGTAAAACATTTTTGTGCAAGTATAATGGTTTTACTGTTGTCAGGAACAGATTTGAGCTATGACTGACTGAGCTACCATTTGCTGGCTAGCTGATGTTAGCTAATCCATAATGTTAATCAAAGTAATGTAAGTAATTATAAGTAGATAATGTAATGTACCAACTGAAAATATACTGGTAAACAGCAGTCAACATTTACAATCAACACAACATACAGTTACCAAACACTTTATTAGGAACACTATACTAATACTGGGTAGGGCCTCCCTTTGCTCCAAAAACAAAGCATGGTGTGGATTCCACGAGATGTTGGAAATATTCCTTTGAGATGCTGGTTCATGTTCACATGATTGCTTCATGCAATTTCTGCAGAATTGCTGCAAATCTCCCGTTCTACCACATGCCAAAGGTGTTCTATTATATACAGATCTGGTGACTGGAAAGGCCACTGAAGAACTCTGAACTCATCACACACACACACACACACACACACACACACACACACCGGTTTAAACTTATTTTCTATGCCATTTGACTACTTGCTGATAGTGCATCAGAGGGTAGTGGCCTTTGCTTCATCTTAAATCCTGGAGCACTGGAGGCCATGTTCAGGGACCCAACAGTGGTAGCTTTAGCAGTGCTGGAGCTTGAACCCTCAATCTTCTGATCAATGATCATCAGCCTTTAATCACTGAGCTACCACTATCCTCTGTATACTGAGGAAAACAAGTATGGTTCCAAAGGTTCAATTTACATACTAATATCACCACAAACACCACTTTGCTTGTCATCTCCTATACTGCTCACTAGCCAAGCTGAGTTTGTTGCATTATATATAGCTGCCTTGCACTGTACTGTACTGTACAAGCTGAAATCCAACATTTGCTGCCTACAATCCTTCTCCATTGGATTTCTCACATGACATTATAAGTTAAAGAAAACTGTTGAGTGAGAGAATAAGCTCTTGCTCTTTTGGGGTTTTTTGAGAGCTAACAACAAAATGTGACAGTTATCCCTTACGTTTGAGATCCGTGAAATTTTCTTTCCTATTAAAAGCCACTGTAGAAGCACTAGCAATATCCCCAGTGATGGCAGCACAGCACACAAACGCAAACATCTCACTGGACTAATGAAAACACAGCATCATGAAACAAAATAACCCCAGAATCACTAAATGTACCACAAATATTTCAGTGTCAGCATATTTACTGTGTTTCAGAGAGGACCATCCCTTTAACATAGTCGTTAATAATTTGTATGGCTGCCTATTACCGTTATCATTTCCTTCAATCTTACTACACATCCTTTGAACAGAATCCTGTCAGATATAATACTCACTCCTTCCTTCGGCCACACCTGTGGTAACCCCCTCATTTTCTACCTTCTTTGATCCCTATGATTATTTAAGCTTTTTCTATTTCTTAGTAAAATAGAGGGACATCAAGAAAACATGCAGTATGCAAACATTTGCACTCAAATGTAATCTGTGAACAATCATCTAAATAAATAAATAAATAAATAGTCTCTCTGATTAAAAACTACCTGTACATATCTTGTCCACGTTCAACATCATGGCTCCCCGATCAAGAGCCTGCCTCCGAAACACGCCGCAAAAAGTGCAGTTGTTCTTCAGGCCCACTTGTTTGACGATGGCGTCCATGGTCCAGCCATAGAGCTCTTCATAGGACACAATGGTGAGAGGCAGATCGTACTGCTGTTGATTTCTTTTCACCGTTTCTAGAGAGTCGTCGCGGTATCCCGTGATGCCCTCGTCCACGGAGAGCAGCAGCAGCTTGAGGCGGTAATCATAACGCTCATTCAGCACTTTCAGAACATGAGCCAGTACAGTGGAGTCCTTTCCTCCTGATGCTCCGATCCCAACCGTCTCCCCAGGATTAAACAACCTGGCCGACACGATCGTTTGGTGAATCTCTTCCTCAAAAGCCCAGAAGAAGCAGGATTTACATAACGAATGGCCGGTCTTCGGCCGTCTGAGCATCGCTCGGTTTTTTGCACAGCTGCTACACTGGATGGGCATAATGATCAATCCCGAAGCTAACCTTACAACATGAACTAAACCCGCAAACACGTCTGCTTTAGACACGAGATAAACAGCGGTGCACGTAGATATATCGCTAGCTAACTCATTATCCAAATCATAAAATGGTGTACTTGCTCGTTTGTGTTTAAGGAAGCAACTGCAACTCGAAAATATTTACCAAGCAAGTTACAGCCTCGTGTCTGCGATAAAGTTAGCAGCAAAATACACCATAAGTGCTTCTTTACGAACAGCTCGTTTACGGCAGAGCAGGCTTACCGAAGCTGAAAACCCGAGACATCAGGTACAAAGCAGCTGATAATTGTCAATAACAACGTAACGTTACTTTATCAGTGATATCATTGCTACTAGTAATCCATGTCCTATTTGGTGAATTAATATACGAATCTTTTGAATTAATGTAACCTGATCACGTCACACTCATGCTGCGTAAGCTTCTTCTTCTTCTTCTAGTACAATTTTATGGCGGTTGACAAACCAACTTTGTATTACCGCCACCGACTGGACTGGAGTGTGAAGCATCAATTAGAAAGGAAACAAACATAATTAGATTAAAATAATAATAATAATTAATGATAATTAAATTCTTATGCTGTATATATTGTGGTGCTTGAAAGTTTGTGAAACTTTTAGAATTTTCTATATTTCTGAATAAATATGACTTAAAGCATCAGCAGATTTTCACACAAGTCCTAAAAGTAGACAACAAGAACCCAATTAAACAAACGAGACACAAATATTATACTTGGTCATTTGTTTATTGAGGAAAATGATCCAATATTACATATCTGTGAGAGGCAAAAGTATGTGAACCTTTGCATTCAGTATCTGGTGTGACCCCCTTGTGCAGCAAAAACTGCAAGTAAACATTTTTGGTAACTGTTGATCAGTCCTGCACAACGGCTTTAAACCATTCCTCAGTGCAGAATAGCTTCAACTCTGATGTTGGTGGGTTTCCTCATATGAGCTGCTTGCTTCAGGTCCTTCCACAACATTTCTATTGGATTAAGGTCAAGACTTTGACTTGGCCATTCCAAAACACAAATTTTATTCTTCTTTAACCATTCTTTGGTAGAATGACTTGTGTAATTAGGGTATGTCTTGCTACATGATCACTTTCATTTGACAGTCAGATCACAGACAGATGTCCTGATATTTTTTTCCTTTAGTATTCGCTGGTATACTGGTATATCAATGATAACAAGTCATCTTGGCCCAGATGCAGCAAAACAGGCCCAAACCACAATACTACCATTTGATTCAATTCAATTAAATTTGATTTGTATAGCGCTTTTTACAATTGACATTGTCTCAAAGCAGCTTTACAGAAATATATAAACACGGGATACAGATTTTAAATGTGTGAATTTATCCCAACTGAGCAAGCCGGTGGCGATGGTGGCAAGGAAAAACTCCCTAAGATGTTAAGAGGAAGAAACCCTGAGAGGAACCAGACTCAGAAGGGAACCCATCCTCATCTGGGTAACAACGGATAGTGTAAAAGTAAAGGAAAGTTCATTATGGTTTTATATGAAGTCTGTTTGTAGAACTAGTCCATTGTTCAAAGGAGACCCGAGTGCACAGCTGCATGTTGTAATTGCAGTCCCGGGGCCTTAGAAGCAACCGTAGTCCCAGCAACCACCGGGAGTATGTCCATCTGGAATTGGAGTAGATGAGAGCTCCATCCAGAGGTAGGGCATCCGAACGGATCAGGCAGGTCCAGAGAGCAGAAAGGATCAGGATCTCTAGCATCTCCATAAAATCGTGTGTGGCTCAGCAGAAGGAGAGTGGGAGAGGGAGAGAT
Source organism: Ictalurus punctatus (assembly GCF_001660625.3). NCBI lineage: Eukaryota > Metazoa > Chordata > Actinopteri > Siluriformes > Ictaluridae > Ictalurus > Ictalurus punctatus. The sequence goes on from NC_030420.2 coordinate 16,863,137, forward strand.
TGTTAAGACTGTGCTTTGCGTAACAGAAAGTCTACTCATGGTAAGCTTGAGTAAACAAATACGTTTTAAGCCTAGACTTAAACACTGAGACTGTGTCTGAGTCCCGAACACTAATTGGAAGGCTATTCCATAACTCTGGGGCTTTATAAGAGAAAGCTCTTCCCCCTGCTGTAGCCTTCGCTATTCGAGGTACCGTCAAATAGCCTGCACCTTTTGATCCAAGTAGGCGTGGCGGATCATAGAAAACCAAAAGTTCATTTAGATACTGTGGCACGAGACCGTTTAGTGCTTTATAGGTCAATGATATTATTTTATATTTAATGTGTGATTTCACTGGGAGCCAATGCAGTGTTGATGAGATCGGGGTGATGTGGTCGTATCTGCTGGTTCTAGTTAGGACTCTAGCAGCTGCATTCTGGACTAACTGCAGTTTGTTTATGCACCTACTGGAACATCCAGACAGTATGGTGTAGGGGTCCACTCACTGGTCCAACGACGGTATCCAGTGGCGTGGTAGAAGCATTCCCACGTGCTCCTATCTTTGTGAAGCAATGTGAATACATTTAAATTTGTCATTGCAATTCTGCTTGACTCTCTTAAATTAAATCTGGCTCCAATTGTAAAAACCTCAATGTTGTATTCATTTCATAGTTATTTGTATTTTGATACTTTTGATCTTCTATACTTGATTAATTCTAATTTATTCTATACTTTAAATTGTGCTTGTTCATTCACATCCCATGTCGGGTCTCACGGTCACAAACTCGCCAGTCTTGGTCATTAGCCAGAGGTAATGGACTAATACTATATAGATGACTGCCCCATGCTTACCCTTTCCTAAGCAGTACTTTATTTAGTCCCCTTAGATAGTAACACTTAGTTATAGTAACATTATCTCTAGTCAGAGGTCATGACCACTAAAATCTACAGAGATAGACCAATAATATCTAAGTAAAAGTAGCTTTATATAATCATGCCATAGTTTTCCTATGTACACGTTAGCTAGAGAAAGATTGCAATAACCAGAGTTTTAGACTTCATCCTATTTAGACATGGTTGATCAACTTTATGTTGTCCTAAACGGATATTTCCCTTCAAGCCTGTACACCCTAAGTACACTTAACTTAATGCCAAATTATTATCCTGTACTAACCTGGTCGCAGATTTGCTGCAACAAGGACTTAACGTAATCTACTAGAGACAATAATTTCAGAATAAGTCAGAATATAATCAAGTCTAATAATTTATTTAACCAGGTATGAAAACATACAAATCCAATACTACTATTAATAATAAGAAGAAAGAATTACATTCAACATTACATATTCAAAACATAATAATACAACACAAGAGAGTCAAAACTTACATACCTGGTAGAGAAAAACTACACACAGTGATCGTGAGTACTACAGATTCCCTGAATCTTTGGCCAGCTCTCCCCTAAATAGCCAGATGCTCTGTGGTCCACCAAATGGTGCTGTTTGTGATTATAATTTGATGTCTGTGGAAGGATGTACCTTATTTACATACAAGAGGTAATTTGAGTGAGGGACCCTGGGAGGGTATGTCTTTAACGGCATGTAATTTTTATTTGAACTGCTGTTGAGGGAATAAGACCATATTTTCCAGTCGCACTAAGACCTTTTGTATAATATAGTAAACATGTATAGTCGACATCTTATTCGCATTAAAACATGTTATGCAATGCATATAGACCTTGGGTGTGTTTATGGTGATCTCAATACCGAGAAAGAGAAGAGTATGGGGAGAGAGGAAGTGAAGATCTTCCAGGCTCCACTCAGCATGATGTGCTATCTCAGGTGTGGATGCTAATTCTGTGGGAGAAAGATTGAGTGTTCGTTCTCTAAGTAGTCCTTTGTCCTCAGAGAGTAGTTCTCTCCAAGTTCAGACATCTTGGCACCAGCCTTACAATGGCATTACAATAATCTAGTCTAGAGGTGACAAAAGCATGAACTAAAATTTCTGCATCATGTAGTGACAATATATTTCTTAGCAATATTTCTGAGATGAAAGAAGGCTATTCTAGTAGTATTATCTACAAGACCATCAAATGATAGGCTGGAGTCAATAATCACTCCAAGGTCTTTTACTGCTGCACATGACGGAACGGAAAGTCCATCCAGAGTTACTAAGTAATCAGAAAGCTTACTTCTAGCTACACGTGGTAATAGTACAAGTACTTCTGTCTTATCAGAATTAAGTAAGAGGAAGTTAATAAGCATCCACTGTCTTTTACACATTCCTCAACTTTATTAAACTGCTGTCTGTCGTCTGCCTTTGCTGAATCATACAGCTGTGTATCATCAGCATAACAGTGGAAGCTAATTCCATGTTTACAAATAATTTGACCTAGAGTATAAAGTAAAAAGCAGTGGGCCTAAAACAGAACCTTGCAGAACACCAAATTTAACCTCGGTATGCGTGGAGAAGTCGCCATTTACATCTACGAACTGATCGTGATCAGTCAAATAAGACCTGAGCTAGGAGAGGACTGTTCCCTTAATGCCAGCAACATTTTCTAATTTATCAAGGAGAATAGTATGATCTATAGTATCAAAAGCTGCACTAAGGTCAAGTAACACAAGTGAGGAGACACAACCCTGATCAGAGACCAGTAGTAGGTCGTTTACTACTTTAACTAACGCCATCTCTGTGCTATGATGAGGTCTAAATCCTGACCGATAAATTTCATGAATGTTGTTCCTATGTAAGTACGAGCATAGCTCCTGTGCTGCAATCTTTTCTAAGATCTAGGAGAAAAAGGGGAGATTTGATATAGGTCTATAGCTGGACAGTTGAGAGGGGTCAAGGTCAGGTTTTTTAATCAGGGGTTTGATAACTGCTAATTTAAATGATTTAGGTACATAGCCAGTGCTAAGGGAAGAATGGATTATATTTAAAAGCGGTTCAGTTACTCCAGAACAAATCTGTTTAAAGAAACATGTAGGTAAAGGATCTAGTATGCAAGTTGAAGATTTCGCTGAAGAGATTAATGTAGCTAGTTCGGTCTCTCTAAGGGGAATAAACCATTCTAATCGTTGATCTAATATTGCTATATTATCATCTACAGGGTTAATTATAAAACTGCCTGGTTTTAATTTAATAGACTGAATTTCACATCTAATATTTTCAACTTTACAAATGAAAAATTTCATGAAATCTTCACTGCTATGTAATGATTGTGTGCTTCTTTCTGTGGTGGTTTTATTCCTAGTTAATTTTGCTACCGTGTTGAACAGAAATTATCTTAATAATCTCCTATTAAGGTGGAGAGATTAGACTTTTCTAGCATCACTAAGAGGTTTTCTATAGTTCAGTAGGCTCTCCTTCCATGCTGTTTGAAATACTACCAATTTGGTTTGACACCATTTATGTTCTAATTGTCGAGTGGTCCATTTTAAGGTACGCGCTTGATCTTTATACCAGGGTGCTAGCTTTTCTCTCTATTTTCTTAGATTGGAGCCACTCTATCTATGGTGTAGCGGAGCATTGACTAAGCATTCAGTCGCATGATCGAGTTCCCTGGGATCAGACGGTGATTCAAATCTAACTGATGTCGCTGGGAGGTTATTGATGAAGCTCGGTGCAGTAGCTGACGTGACTGTACGTTTTACATGGTAACGTGGTGAGGTGCAAATATCATGATCAATACGTATTATGAACGAGATAAGATAATGGTCAGAGACAACTTCAGACTGTGGAAAAATTACAATATTTTCTATATTTAATTCGTATGTAAGTATCAGGTCAAGAGTGTGACCACCATTATGAGTAGGTCCTATTACATTCTGATTGACCCCTACTGAATCTAAGATGGACACAACCGCTCTTCTCAGAGGGTCTTCCGGGTTAACAAAATGAATATTAAAATCCCCGATGATTAATGCTTTATCTACAGAAACAACCAGGTTTGAGATAAAATCTGCAAATTCACTAAGGAATTCAGTATATGGCCCTGGGGGTCTGTATATAATAATTAGTGGAATTGACTTATTTTTTGTGGCTACATAAGTTATACTGGTATAAAGAATTTCAAAAGAGTTGAATTTATGACTAGGATTTTGTGTGATGCCTAGATTCTGACTATGGATTAGACCAACACCTCCTCCTCTACCAGTTAAACGAGGCTGATGTACATAACTGTATCCAGGAGGACTGGCTTCATTTAATACTATGTACTTGGTTGTTTTAATCCAAGTTTCCATTAAACACATTATGTTGTATTCCTGATCAGTAATGATTTCGTTAACAATAAGAGCCTTAGAAGTAAGAGGTCTAATATTTAATAGTCCTAACTTCAGATCAATGGTGCTGGATGTGCATTCGGTATGATCTAATTTTATGTTATTTAGATTACTAAAACAAACTTTCAAAAATTTTCTATGTATTTGTATAGCTCAGGGAACAGACAAAGTCTCTATAGAATGTACTACAAGTGCTGAACTATTAATTGAACATTGATTTTGATAAATGTTATTGTTGGAAGATGTACTTACGGCAGGACATGGCGTGTAGCGCCTTGGAGATGTTGTCTGACAGCAGTTCTGCTCCGAGGCTCCTGGGGTGCAGGCCATTAGGACGAAATAACCTAGGACGCTCCCAGAACAGATTCCAATTATTAACAAAGAGCAGATTCTGTTCATTACACCAAGAAACTAACCAGTCGTTCAAAGCGAGAAGTCTACTGAATGTTTCAGCTCCACGTCTGTATGTGGGAAGAGGTCCAGAGACGATGATCTTCGTGGTGGGTGATCTGTCTCGTACCGTGTCAATCAGGCTGGCGAAGTCCCTCTTCAGAACCTCTGTCTGCCGCAGCCTGATGTCATGCACACCAGTGTTCTCCTGATGGCAGACTCATTAATGTTAGCCAATGTGAGAAAGGCCTTTAGTTGCTTAGAAGTTACCCTGGGTTCCTTTGTGACCTTGTGGACTATTACACGTCTTGCTTTTGAAGAGATCTTTATTCAATGTTCTTGAATTTCCTCCATTTATACACAGTCTATCTGACTGTAGATTGGTGGAGTCAAAACGCATTAGAGTTGGTTTTGTAACCTTTTCTAGCCTGATGATCATCAACAACTCCTTTGTTTGTGCTATGATACACTTCCACAAACATGTGTTATGAAGATCAGACCCAGATAGCTCTCTGTTCTTTAAATAAAACTTTTCTTTAAATAAAATAAATAAAACAGGGAGCTCACTCACACCTGATTGTCCTCCCACTGATTAAACAACACCTGACTCTAATTTCATCTTAAAATTAACTGCTAATCCTAGAGGTTCACATACTTTTGCCACTTGTAGATATTCAATATTGGATCATTTTCCTGAATAAATAAATGGTCAAATATAATATTTTTGTCTCATTTGTTTAATTGGTTTCTCTTTTTCTACTTTTAGGACTTGTGTGAAAATCTGATGATGTTTCAGGTCAAAGTTATGCAGCTACATAGAAATTTCTTAAGGGTTCACAAACTTTCAAGCACCACTGTAGATAGATAGATAGATAGATAGATAGATGGATGAAGTGAGAGTCTCTGTTACAGGTAGATTGACAGAGTGAGAGGGAGAGAGGAGGGGCTTCAGGCTGTTTGGACGCAGGTGTGTGTGTCTGTGTTTTGACAGTTGGAGTTTGAACATTCCACCTGTGTAATTGAATGGGAGTTTTGGGGATTTTTCATGACCAGCATGAGCAGTCTGAACAGCCTGAAGGACTGTGTTGAGTCTGGTGGAAGTTATAAAAGTCAGAAATTTGTAATGCAAGTCAATGTGGGAATTTTGTCCACTTTGAGCTTCTGTAATGGAAATTATGTGATTCCCATAATTTGAAAAGTCAAAGCAACTTCAGTCAGAGCAGGTAGAATGTCTGTGCTGAGTTTGTGCATGTAGCTTGAAAGCTCTGGGAGAAGTAGTGTTTAGAAATTTGGGTTTCAGAAGAAATCATAATAATAACTGGATAGGAAAAGTTAGTCATGACAAACTTTGATGTTGGCTTGAGAAAGCAAGGGTTAGGGTTAGAAAGCCTAGAGTTGGGGTTAGGGTTACTAATCCTAGAAATAAAGTCTGAAAGACAGAGTGCCAATCATTGTAGAGTTGATTAGATAGATAGATAGATAGATAGATAGAACATAGCTAATTTTATTCTTTACATGCAGTGGTTAGCATAGCTTTAGCTCACAAACATTGCTAATTTCATTGTTTACATGCAGCAGCTAGCATAGTGTTCGCAAGCTTGCTAGTGAACATGGCTAATTTTATTGTTCACACAAAACATTTAGCGTTATCTCACTTGCTTCCAAACATGGCTAATTTCATTCTTTACATGTAGCAATTTGCTCACTTGCTAGCGAACATGGCAAATTTCATTCTTTACTCTCAGCTGCTAGTGTAGATTTAGCTTGCTTGCTAGCAAACACAGCCAATATTATTCTTTACATTTAATTCTTTAATCTTTACAAAATGTTAACAAGGGATTGAGAGGGAAGAGTGTTCACAGTAAACTTATCAATGCCTTCTTAGGTCCCAACTGGACCTACATACACTCTTCCCATAAACAGCAAGGAACGCCCATGAGGGATCCATGAGCTTCAACAGCTCCCACCCCTCACATGCTCCCATCAGACAGGGCATGAGTTGTTGCTTGTTACTTGTGTGTGTTCTCAAGGCTAATACAAGAAAATCTATATGTGTATGTGCTTAGGTGAGACAAGAGGAGGCCCCCTAAGGGCTGCTTGATTGTGAATTTTCATCCATTCTCAGATGAGCTGGTTCTGGTCAGGCACTGTTTCAGTCTACTGGTGTGAATCCACCGGGGTTGAGAGTCAATGAGTACGGCTGTGCGAGCGAGGGCTATCACAGTTGTGGGAGGTTCAAAGGCGGCTTCTCCAACCTTCCTGGGGTTGAGTCGTTTCACTAGTATCAGCTGGGAGAAAGGGGAGTAGGTTTCTCTGCAGGTAAAAGGAGAGAAGCAAAGACATTACCACTATTCTGCCCCTGCTGCAAGTAGTATGCACCTCGACAGATAGCTAAACAGGTTGAGGACGGAAGGAAAGTCGAAGCCGAAAAAATTCCTTTTCAGTGTTTTACTTTGAAACTTCAATTCCACAACGTCAATTTGTGAAACTACAATACACACAAAAAACACATTAAGTACAAAGGTCAAGGTACTATAAAATTAAGGAAAATTTTAAGAAAGAAAACACGGCCCACGTTATTATAAAAAAGATAGGTAACTATAACATCCTTCGCTAAACGTACACCAAATGTTTTAAATTCCAGGAAATACTCCTTTAAACATAGTTGATATTAAATAAACTTACAGACGATGGCCTCTTTGGCATGAAATAAGAGAATATGAATCTGCTGCTGCATCACTGCTGTGTGTAGTGAAACTAAAATGGCGGCCATGACCGCTAACCTAAGTCACATGACACATTTCAACCAATGAAAATAAAACAAGTTAAATAACTACTTAAAGAGTCAGAACAACCACATTGTTACATTTTTCAATTAAGTGTAATCATTGACAATCATGTCTAGGTCTCCTGTAAAAGAAACACCAGGGTTAGCTTTAGTCCACAAGGTTGGAAATGGTCTGCCCATTATGATTTTGAAAGGAGATAATTGAGACTTTAGATTAGGCATCATGGATGTGAGGAGAGGGTGAGCCTTCTTTTGCAGCCCACTTAGCCATCTCATGCACCAAGCAATTACCAACCTGCACAAAAGGTGCAGCAACATTTAACTCAGCATCACCATCAGAGTTACAAGAGTTAGAGGGCCTGATGGTAGTGGAGTCAGCTGTACTTCCTGAATAATTGTCAGTTTCAGAGCTATCACTGATTTAGACTGACCACTTCCACCCATGTCTAATGATTTACATACAGAACAAATAACACACAACTAAGACAACACACAGCAAAAGCAACAGAAGGGGCAGCGTGGTGGTAAAATATGCTCAGACAGCAAGAGGATCAGAGACAAAGAAAGTAATAGTGAGTGTGTCTTTGGACTTGGTTTATCCTCCTATTTCAAAATTCTTTGAAAGTAGGATTATACTACTTACAATGCAGTTATTACTATAAAGCCAATGGAACACCATCATGGTGGCAGGAGCCTTTTTTCCGATAAAGCTATGGGAAAAACCACCACAGCGACTGGAGCCCTTTTCAACTCAATAAATGGTAAATAGTCTGCACTTATATAGCGCTTTTTTAACCTTATTTGCTCCAAACCGCTTTACACTGTTTCTCATTCACCCATTCACACACACACACTCACACCAATAGTAGCAGAGCTATAATAGTAGCACTAGCTTGCCATTGGGAGCAACATGGGGTTCAGTGTCTTGCCCAAGGATGCTTCGGCATGTGGAGTCATGTGGTCCAGGATATAAGGCTATGTACGTCTATGAACACAACAGCTATGACTCGCAGTGGAGTGACGTCAACTCCCCTCTTCAACTGACTGACTAGAGGAGGAGCTGTAGTGGACCAATGGTGACGCTAAAGCCTGCCCTGATTTACATGAAACTTGAACTGCAACATTTGGAAAACCAAGCAGAGAATGTGGAAATAAGTGTGAAGGGAAAAACAGCATAAGCATTCAAAAAAAAGAAAACATGAGCAGAAAATGTCAGATTTACACAAATAACAGAATAATATAACCAAGGAAAACATGATTTTGTGTGCGATTCATAAAACTTTGAACTTTGTTGTTTGCTATTCTGATACCTTTGCATTTATTTTTCAGTTTTGTACAATATATTTTTACATGTGTTTTTAAATGTTTGATTCACGCTTGTTATTTTTTAATCCATGACCACAATACTTCTGACGGAAAATTAATCCCATATGTCATTCACTGTATGTTCAATGGTAACCGGGAGCCAGACCGCAGATCTCCGGCTGTGACCTCCGTGTTTCCTGGGTGAAGTGTCCGGCTTGGTGCTGCGCATTTCCGGGTGCCGAAGCAGTGACAAGCCGGACACTTCACCCAAGATACACAGGGATTTTGCTTGAATGCAACAAAAAGTGAGTGTTTCATTATTATTGATTTAATTAATACATTTCTTTTTTGTGTTAAACCCACTAAGATCCTAAGTTAAGCTAAGGTAATACGTTACTGACTTTTATCATCAGTAGTATGGTAACATGATTGCAACAAGAGTTGGCGGTCTGTATTACAGAAAATTAATCAAGAATAAGGACTTAAAGACTTTCTATTGGCAGAAGAGAACGCTAACAACTACAGTTATCCTAACTCCTCCGCTAACGTAAACTGGGCTGGACAATACAAAAATGCTTACCTTCAATTGCAAGTCACTGTACATCATCTAGACATATTTCTGGCAGTAAACTCTATAGTTCCACTATGCTGGTGGAAGTAACCATACACTGCATTGAGTCAGAACGGAAGTTGTGTGTCGTATGTACAGTTTTTGACAAATAATGCGCTTTTTGAACATTAAAGCATGTTAACCTATTCTCTTACCAATAAACAACATTAACGTTTAAAACGTTTAAAAATCATGATATGACTCGATATGCCGTTTTCTCACGTCACTTGGCTCAGCGCGCGTTCTCTCTCTCTCTGCCTCACTCTCTCTCACACACACACACACACACACACACACACACACACACACACACACACACACACACACACACACACACACACACACACACACACACACACACACACACACACACACACACACACACACACACACACACACACACACACACACACACACAACAAAAAACAAAAAAAAGCGCGTACTCAGGCCGTTACCACCGAGGTGCGTGTCGCAAGCTGCCAAAAAAGTATATTTCTTATTGAAATGCTTTTTTTTCTTCCTAATATTACAGTTGTACTTTTTGTAGCAGAAAACAATACTCAGTATGTCATTTGTTATTTATCTTTCTTCTTGAAACATGTCAGTAATAAATACAACGAGATAGTAAGAACTGAACTGTCACTTCATCTGAACTGAACTTCAGAGTTCTTCCACCACGAAAAAAGTGGGCTGGTCTGAGCTGAACACGGGTCCCACTCTGGCCCCGCCCACGGGGGAGGTAGTGGTAGAGCACGAGTTGAGAACAGTAGTTTATGAGAGTGTAGCTTTTGCCCGAGGAAACTTTGAAGACCTGAGAGTTTTTAAGTAGTGCCTTCACAGCTGCAGTAATGTCAGAATATGTATTTGAGTCACTGGAAAAGACGTTGGAAACTCATATACCAGATGCAGAACTCAAAGAGATTAAACGCATTTTATACGGAAAAGAACTGAGGTAAGTGTACAGCCAGTGCTGATCTCACGAATAGTTACTAGACTAAAATCTGCACCAATTTTTTTTTTTTTTATAAGCACTGCCAGAAGGTAATAGGTAGATTGCCTTATGGAAGTGCATATATCCTAATTTAGTAAAGAAGTCAGGTCTAATAGTCTAATAATTTATTGGACCTAAAATGTTACTATGAATAAAGCTATTATTTTATATTATATTATATTTTGTAATACAGACAATCTAGGTCAACGTAGATTACTAAATGCTTTCAAGGCAGTTTAAAACTTCAGACTTGCGTTTAAAAACAGGGCATAACGTGTAAATTATTGTGCATGGACTTTGGCCAGACAACCTGAGATTTAAGCTGCGGTCACTCGAGGCTTTAGGGCGCCACTGACTTCCATTCAAACACATCGCTCATACGTAGAATATTCATAGGCTACTTCACTGCGTGTTGAAAGTTCAAATGTGGTGAACTCTGACCTGCGTAATCGACTTCTTTTGATGTTTTATGGCGGTTGGCAAACCAACTTATGGTGCATTTTCCGCCACCTACTGGGATGGAGTGTGAGGCGCTGATATCAAGGAGGGGGAAAAACCCACAACCTATATTCTATTATCTAACTTTGTTATTTTCAAGAAATGTATAAGAACTTTGTAACTTTTATAAGAACTGTTTAGCACATTTTGTAATGTCAGAGAACTAATGCCAGCAGATTTTAATTCCTATTTTAACTGGAGTCATTATATATGCCCTACAATGAATCAGCACATGCTCTATGGTTTCTGGAAGTCTGCAATGATTACACTGACCAGATTCATGTTCACCTATCATGTGGAGTGATTTATTAAGTAGAGTGTCCAATTTTCAACTGTGATATAACTGAATCATCCCTTCTATTACCATAAGCAGTTCTTACATGACCAACTTGTTTATGTATATTATATAAATGTCATCCTTTATCCCATCTCTCTTGCTACATCTTTCTGACAGCTACTTTTTAACTAAATCTTTACCGTTTTACTCAATGGTATGTGTATGTCAGTGTTTGTATGCTTGATAGCCTGTTTAACTGTCCTGTCCACCTCCTCATTTCCCTCTACTCCAACATGAACTGGCACCCAGTAAAAATACTACTGTAATTCTCAGTTGGCATATTTTGTACAAACTTTGTTGTAATTCTATTAATATATCTTGCCTACATTCTGATTTTCCACTCATTATACTTGTAAGTACAGAATATGAATCTGAACAAAGTACTGCAGCCATAGGTTGGATTTCTTCCACCCAGTAAGGCTGAATAGCGACCATCTCTGCCGCATATACTGATATATTATTAGCAGTTCTTTTTGCAGATTTATATTTAAAGTAAGGAATATACATAGCGGTTGCTGTTCACATGGTTGTTGGGTCTTTAGAACCATCTGTGTAAAATTGTAGTTATTGACAGTATTCACTACGTACTGCTGCACCATTCTCTCCTTTGGAGTGTATTTCTGTTTTCCATATATTCATTTAAATATTTGCAGATCTACTGTTGGCATAGAGAAGAGCCAAGGTGGAGAGAATGGCAGAGCCACTGTGGGGCTAATATTGATATTACTGATACCTGTTTGTTGAGTCTACTTGTCTACTGTCCAGCCAAAGCTATTCAGATATGTCTGCTCATATTCCCAGCAGCTCTCCAATATATTTTTAACCGGATGATTTGCACCATGACCTTTAATGCGTGTCCAATATACCATTTTTAGCTGTAATTCACGAATATCTAATGGCTTAACCCCATTTCTACATGCAAAGCTGTCATAGGAGAGGATCTAAAAGCTCCACAATATATTCTAAGGGCTTGGTTTTGAATCACCTCTATCTTAATAAGCAGTGAGGTCAATGCTGTGCCATATATTATTCTGCCATAATCAATTGCTGACCTAATTAATGCACAGTATATTATTTTTAATAATATAATAATCTACTCCTGCCTATAATCTACTCCTGCCAAGCACCTCAACACATTGATTCCTTTCTTACATTTATCAACTAGCTTCTGAATGTGACCCGAATGTAAATTTGGAGTCCATCCACACTTCCAGATACCTAATTTGTGATACTTGCTCTAATGTTTGTTTATATAACTTTAATTTAACTTCAGGAATTTTCTTCTTTTTTGAAAAACATATTACATGGGTTTTTGCTACTGAAAGCCGAACTCCCCATTGATTAGCCCAGTTTTCAACTACGTCTATTGCCTCCTGCATTTTTTCCCCTTATATACTGCAGATTTCTCCCTCTTTTCCGTAGAGCTCCGTCATCCCCATATAGTGATTTTCCTATTCCTGATTCAATTTCCCAAAAAGTATAATTTATTATAATATTATATATTATTAAGGATGGGGCTACAAACACTACCTTGTGGGGTTCCATTGTCTATTTGGTAGATATCTGAGTATTCAGTACCTACTCTCACTTGTATTGTTTGTTCTTGCAGGAAATCCGTAACCCAATTATATGATCACCCCTTGATGCCCATTCGGTCAAATTTAATTACAAGTCCTTTCTTCAATACCATGTCATATGCTTTCTCAATGTCCAAAAATACTCCTTTTACCACTTCTTTATTTACTTGAGCTTTCCTTATTTCATTCTCCAAACATACAACTGCATCTAGCATACTATGTCCTTTTCTGAACCCACTTTGATATGGATGTATTAAATTTCTGGTTTCCAAATAAAATAATACTATAGAGACAACCATTCTTTCCGTTACTTTGTTAAAGCTATAGGCCTATAGTTGGTCGGAATACAGTGGTCTTTCCTAGGCTGTGCAAGATTAAGTTTTCCAGGCTTCACTTCGTGACCTTTTTAGTTAAAAAAAAATTCAAAAATGGAAGCGCTAATTTTAGCGTTATCGAGCTATCCTGCACTTTACAACACAGTTTTGAATGATTATAAAAAAAAAAAACTTGTGTGAAGCAGCGAAAGTTTTGATGGATGATGTCATATCCTGTTCCCGCCAATATTCGCAGCAGCGTCCGACACAACTAGGTATGCTTAAAAGGAACCCAGACTATGAAGACTTGTAGGCCTTAACATACAGTAATTATCCTCTCCTACTAAACTATAACGTTGTTAGAAACACATGAAAAATGTTAATTACTTTAAAAAAAGCGCGGGTTCAAATTGAAAAGGCTGAAGACATGTTTATATCTCTGTAGGGTGGCTGGAGAATCAAGACGTCACTACCCAGAATGCATTGCGACGTAGCAGCAATGGCTACCTACGAGTGCAAGGATTTTTATTATAAAAAAACAAAAAAAAAACCACTGACCTCTAGAATGTTTATTTATAGCAGAATTAAAATGGCAGATGTCAGCGTTAATCTAATAAGCCAAAGTCTTTGTAGTCGGGGTTCCCTTTAACAAACCTAGTGTGACCACGGCATAGGCTGACGTGACGGCATAGGCTGACGTGACGCCATAGGTCACACGTTTAGGATTTCTCGATGTCTCGTCAGTATAATATTGTTTCGTTGTCACATTATTAGGAAGCTCAATCACAACTCAAAAACAACCAAAAGGTTTGCTTTTGGATAGACACAAAAGTTTTCTTTACAGAAATAAAACGTTGTTTTTATATTTGTACAACATTACCCTAATGTTCTCTTAACCTCAACTGTCATCATTTTATTTTTAATATTCATACATTCATGCATCATTAATCATAAATAAAAACAAATCAGTCTATATAAATAAATAAATCAGCACACAATCCATGTTTTTGTTGATCCATTGTTTACATGAAATAACAAGCCATGAATCTCTGGTCATTGAAAATGGTAATTATCATTTAATTAAAAAACAAACAAACATGAAAACCTTTTCATAGATAAAAATTTACAAGAGCATGATCATTAAAAAATAAAATTGTAACTATAAAAACGGATCAATTTTTCAACTTCTTATCAACTTCTCCCCTTGAAAAAACAGGTTCACTTCTTCTTCCACCACAGTCATCTGCAAATTTAACAAATAAATAAAAAAGGCAAAATAAGTTACATGTACTTTAGATTAAACAATCAGAATTAGATGAATGAATAAATAAATAAATTTACTATCTAGGCCTTTAAAATTTTGCTTTAAAACTTTTTTAAAAGTTTGCTTACGGTCGTGTCTAGTGGTGTGATGTTACACGCAACACCAAAAAAAAAAACCCTAAATCTTCTTTAAAATATAAATTAACATGAACAGCAAACATGTATTGGATATTAAGACTTGTTTTGTGTATATTGTCATAAATCATCTAAATGAAAAGTCAAATACACTTAATCCTCTGCAGTTTGGTTCTCAGATCAATTTATTCATTTTTAAAGATGTTTATAGATTTATACTGAAAAACAAGACAAATACACTGATCATATTTCAAGTGCAGCATTGCAAAATGAAATGATTTTGCTATTGACTTAAGCTGATATTTTAGTTTAAATATATACAAAACAGACAGATTATTTAATAAAAGCAGATCTCCCTTATTCTCTCCCACTTTCTTTCCCTTTATTCACACTAACTGCTCTCATGGTCAGCAGCAGGCAGGCAGGGCTTCTTATTGGTCAGAAACCATTAACTCTTGCGCACACTGTAGTAAAAACAAAAAATGCTCATTTACAAAAATGAGCTTCACTGATTAACGTTATGCTGCGCTCCATTCAAGTCAGAGCTCTGTGTTGAAGTCTCTGTGCACTTCCCAGCTGCCACTGTTTCACACCACATGCTGCAGCAGCGCAGAAGCAGTGCATGTTTTTTTGGCATACATGTTAACGAGTGAATGCTTTTACACCTGATGCTGCAGCAGTGCAGCGGCGCGGCGCAGGAGCTACACGTGAGCAGAAGTGAAGCGGGAGTTTTGGCGTAGAGTCTATTTTTTGCTGCGCTGAATTAAAGTGCCAGTACACGGTTGAAAGACTTAAATGAAGATGAGTTGACACAAAAAGTATATATTGGACAGAAAAAGCATATATTTGTAGAGTAGTGTGTTTTACATTTAATATACACTAATCATGAATGAGAATAGTGTTATTTTTGGATTGGAGGTACAGCAGTAAAATAGTAGCCTGGGAATTTGCTGTCTGACACAACATGTTTCTCGGTCAGTGAATCATTAATAAAAACAAAAATAACAAACATAATCTGTCTATTTGTATTGTTTGTGTTAAGCTTATATGTATAATGATGAAACTGTGTCTCTGCAAGATGACCTATTGAATATCTGTATATAGGATATACAATGCTGGGGTTAGGAAAAACGGACCGGCCCTCACACGTCCGGCCCACCGGGAAAATTCCTGAACTTTCCAATGGCCAGTCCGTGCCTGAATAAAATTGATAGGTTGCCAAAACAGAAAACGATCAAGTTAACAAAACTCCTCAACGGCCCACTCACAATAACTGTTGTATATTTTTTGGTTTGGTTATCAAGGAAATTAACTATGGAACCTGAGAACCTTCCTGCAAAGCACGCTGCAGTTTCTGCATGTGAAACGCTGCTGGTGTGAAAGCACATGCGTCACTCGCGCCTCAAATTGCGCACTGCTTCTGTGCCGTGTGCGGTGTGAACCGGGCGTTATACAGGACACAGCATTAGTTTTATTTACAACAATTAATGATTGTAGCTGTGTGGCATGAACAAACACTATAGGTTTTACGTGTCAGCTGCTATATTTTACTTCCCTTAACTGTGCAACTGTGAACTGTGTGACACCTAATTAATTAGCCAGCTAGCTAGCTACCATCCAACATTGCTTAGCCTAGGTAACTAGCTTAATAAACTGAAGGTACGTTCAAACATACAGCGACTCCCAGCGACAATGCAACCGGAGACTGTTAATTTTTCTATTAGAGCTGGCGACTTCCGGCGACATAAGCGACCATTGATGAGTGGATGTCGGTGTCCAGCAACTTAGAAAGTTGAGAAAAGTTTAACTTCATGCAAATCTGGAGTGACTTGGTGCAGCGACTACCAATGGGAGTGAAGACAGTAGAGCACACATCATCCCTAGCCACCCCCAGCTCACTAGCAGAAACAGTGCCATTGTGGCAGTAGCCAATTAGCTTAGCTTACCGTAGCGTAGCTTAGTTTAGGATCTTAGCAGGTTTAAAGCAATAAATAAATAAATAAAATTAATAATAATGAAGCACTCACTTCTTGTTGCAATCGAGCAAAATCCCAGTGTAGCGAACATATAACGAATGACACCCTGATGGTGATGCTCACAAGTAGTATGTTGTAGCTTACATTAGACAAAGAGAAGTTAAGTGACAGCCAGGGGTGTAACCATGCCTGGGCATTCAGGGCTTCTTTAGCCCCAAATAATTCTCCACTTGGAGCAGTTTATCACTACACCACTGAACGTCAGTCAAAGAAGACTGCAGTGCTGTAAAATTTTGTATCTTCAATGGGTGAACAGTGTTGTATTTTATCTTCAGTGAACCAAGGCGAGACCAATCAGACGGGGTTTACAGGAAAATACGTGGAAATATTCGTGTCTTATTGGCTGACAGGTCTCAATCCTTCCAAACGCTAGCTCACACAATAGATGTAGTACGTATAGATGTAGTATGTATTATTATTATTATTATTATTATTATTATTATTATTAATTAATTAATTAATTAATTAATTAATTAATTTTTTTTTACCAGTAAAGGGATTAAAATTGAAATACTAACATCTGAAGTTGGCCCCCACCCAAACGCAAAACGTTGGCAAAATAATCTCAATCGTATGTGCTCCATTTGTGCTGGATTGTGCCATAAAAATTTTCGTTTGTAATAACACGAAGGGAAGCAGGTCGAGGAGGTGACGAGTAGACGCAGGATGTTGTGGGTTTACTTTTTTTTTTTTTATACATGCCTTGTTTTTATTGTTTGCAAAGCAACTTTTTAAATATATGAACAAAATAAAGACTTAAAACGACTTGCCAATCCATAACCCTACATTTCTTCTTTTTGAACCATTCCTTAGTGGATTTGTTAATGTGCTTAGGATCATTATCATGTTTAAATATCCACTTTGGGTTCAACTTCAACTTTGGAACAGATATCCTCACATTATCTTCAAGCACTCTTTGATATGATGCAGAATTCATAGTTGAATCAATGAATGCAAGCTGTCCAATTCCTGAGTCTGTGAAGCAACCCCAAACCATAACAACGTGCTTTACAGTTGGTATGAGGTGCTTCTCCTGAAAAGCTGTCTTTGGTCTGTGCCAAACATGTTCACTATGATTGTGGCCAAACAACTGTATCTTTGATTCGTCTGTCCAGAGCACATTATTCCAAAAGGCCTGGTCTTTGCCTACATGCTCATTGGCATACTGTAGTCTTGCAAAAGCTTTTTCCTGGCATGCCTCCCATGCAGGTCAAATTTGTGCAATCTCTTTCTGATTGTAGATGCATGCACATTGACACCAACAGTTGCAAGACTTACTAGCAGATCCTGTTAGGACTGCACAATTAATTGAATATTGATCGCGATTACGATTTTGACTGCCCACGATTACATGACCATGATCGACTGCGATATTGACATTTAAAGTTCATCCTCTGCTCATAGAAAACTCAGCTGCATATCAAATCAACCACTTCCTAAACTTACAGCCAATCACCATAGAGTGGCACAGGGATGACTTCATTTTGTATGCCAAAACCCGGAAAGGAGTCAGCATTTTAGCCCTTCCTGTTCCATCCCAAAGTCAATGGGTTTTTTGAATGGGATTTTGGTTAAAACCCTGAAATAAGGTCTGTGGTGAACACAAGCTCAAAAAAGCTCAAAATTTTCACGTTTTATGTTATGACATTAAATACGCCAGTAAAACTACACTAATTTTTTTTTTTTTTTTTTTTTTTAAAGCTTTTACATGTATTGAAAAAGGCGGTTGGTAACTGTCACATGATGAGGGTTTAGGACAGATGCAAATGAAGATAAGAGCGTTATTGAAGAGAGGCAGCCAAATCCAAAACGTGAGACAATAGCGTGGTCAAAAACAAGCAAAAGTTCAGGCGATCGGCAAATGGGCATAAACAAGGCTAAACAAGAATCAAACAACGAGGCCGAGAACAGGATCTAAACTATGAGCTGTGAAACTATGAACAAACGCTTGGTACATGGAAAACTCACGCAATACTTTGCGTCGAACAAAGAGACACGAGGGGTTTAAATGACAAACATAATTAGAGGTGAACACAAAATAGCTGAGACTAATGATGACACATACGGGAACAACCAATATCAATACAGGGGCAGAGACAGGACCGAAATCATAACAAATGCACATGTAGAAAGTAAACAAAATCAATGTCGCTAAAAGAGCACGCTGCGTGCTCCAGTGCTTGTGCGAGGGGAAATCATGACACTAACATGTTGCTAAATGGCACTACAGAGGTTGTCGGGGACATTAAACGTCATCACGCCAAACAGGAAAAAAAAACTTTGCCGATAAACTGGTTTAGGTATGCTGTGAACAATTCCCCCACAAAGAAAATGTGGATGAAGATTCATCCACAGAGTAAATCTGTATTTGGAATTATGGAATTATGGAAATTCCATAATATTATGGAATATTATTATAAGTATTATGGAAAATGTTTTAAATCAAGTTTGGAAAAGTTGTCGGAAGCTCTGTGATGGTGACATTGAAGTCGAGCGACTGTGGTGTAGTTCGTTTATAGCATATGGTTAGCTGCTTATTTAGGCTTCAAACTTCATAAAAGTTGTGTTTATTTGTGAAAATGATCTTGATGGACAAAATGTGTTAGTATTGTAAACTTTTGTTGATCACAGAGCTTATTTTTTGCGATGTGAAAATCCTATTGGGTTTTTGTCTAGGGAACCAGTGTGATGGTAACTTCCGGGTTCCGGTACAAAATGATGTCATCCCTGTCCCACTCTATTGGATGATTTGGCTACGTCTCTCCTCCTGTAAACACTGTTATTGCCTTTTCTTCATAGGCCTGAATTGTTTTCATTTGGTTCATATTGTTATATTTGATTGCATATTTTCATTTGGATGATGACGTTTTTATTTTTACTTATCCTATATTTTTAGTACAATTTTATTTATATATTTATATTCTACGAGATGATGCACTTTTAAGGATCAGTCTAATTTAATGCAAAGATTAGCAGGAATATAGCACAACATGGAGGTGAAAGCAGTGGTTTGTTTATTTAAATGTGAAAGTGCAATAAAAATATGTTGTTCCTAAAATCAATGAATAATCGTGATAAATAATCGGGATCTCAATATTGATCAAAATAATCGTGATTATCATTTTGGCCATAATTGTGCAGCCCTAGATCCTGTGATGAAATTGCGGGGTTCTTGGGGACTTCTTTTTGCATCAGACGGTCTGCTCTATATTTCAAATAATTTGGAGGTCTTTTTAAATCCCTTGCCAGACTCATATGCATCCACAACCTTTTTTTCTGAAGGCCTTACAGAACTCGTTGCAACTTAACATGATGACCCCACACACCTCAATAACAAAGGGAACATCAGACACTAGATATGAGAGGGGTGTAAATAATTCAATTCAGTTTTATTTATATAGCACTTTTAACAATGATCATTGTCCAAAAGCAGCTTCACAGAAATATATAAATTCAGGATATAGATTTTAAATGTATGAATTTATCCCTAATGAGCAAGCCAAAAGCGACAGTGGCAAAGAAAAACTCACTGAGATGATATGAGGAAGAAACCTTGAGAGGAACTAGACCATCCTCATCTGGGTAACAATGGATAGTGCGATTATAAATAAGTAAATCCCTTCTATAAATGTGCTAATACTACATGGTCAAATTCATTACAGTTTTTACATGAGGTCTGTTTTGTTGAACTTCTCCAGTGTTCACTGAGGAGACTTGAGTGTAAAACTGTTTTCCTCAATTGCAGTTCTAAAGCTATCATAGCATAACTGTTCATATGAGTTGAGGTCCAAAGCCTTTATGGTTTTTAAGTGGTACCATCTCAATGATCTTTAGACTGCACCATGTGGGGCCATCCTCAGCAGCAGCATGTGACTTCCAACCAGAAGTAGGGCATCAGGATGGATCAGGCAGGTCCGGAGAGCAGAAGGGATCAGGATCACTGGTGTCTCAGGAGTATCATGTGTAGCTTGACAGAAAGGGAGAGGGAGAGATTATTAGGTATGCTTATTGCCCCATAATGGTTAAGGACAATGTACTTTGCGTGAGTGCAAACAGGCACTTCGGCAAAACTAACTATGACAGCATAACTAAAAGGGAGAGCCAGAAGGTAACACGGACATGAGGGTGCCCTGGGACATAAACCACTCCAGCATCAACAAACCTGGGTGAACACGTGAAAGTGTGGGGGGGCAAAAGCATCCAAACAACCCAATTCACCACAACACTCTATGCCTGTGAGCCCTCTAAACCTGCTCCTTTACCTAAGAAAAAAACTGTTCACAAAAAGTTTGACTAAACAAATATGTTTTCAGCCTGGACTTAAACACTGAGAGAATGTCTGAGTCCTGAACACTAATTGGAAGGCTGTTCTATAACTGTGGGGCTTTGTAAGAGAAAGCTCTACCCCCTGCTGTAGCCTTCAGTATTCAAGGTACCAACAAATAGCCTGCACCCTTTGATCGAAGTAGGCGTGGCAGATGATAAAAGTCCAAAAGTTTGCTCAGGTACTGTGGCACAAGACTATTCAGTGCTTTATAGGTCAATAGTAGTATTTTATGAAGAATGCAAATTTTACTGGGAACCAATGCAGTGTGGATAAGAGGTGATGTGGACATATCTTCTGGTTCTAGTAAGGACTCTTGCTGGAGCTTGTTTATGCATCTACTGGAACATCCATACAGTAAGGCATAACAATAATCCAACCTAGAGGTGATGAAAGCATGAACTATTTTTTTCTGCATCGTGTAGTGACATTATATTTCTTATCTTAGCAATATTTCTGAGGTGAATGAAGGCTATCCTAGTAATATTATCTACATGAGTGTCAAATGAGTCAATAATCACACCAAGGTCTTTTACTGCTGCACATGACGAAACGGAAAGTCCATCCAGAGTTACTATGTAATCAGAAAGCTTACTTCTAGCTATATACTTCTAGTATAGGTACTTCTGTCTTGTCAGAATTAAGTAAGAGGAAGTTAATAAGCATCCAGTGTCTAATGTCCTTTACACATTCCTCAACTTTATTAAGCTGGTGTCTGTAATCTTGCTTTGCTGAAACATACAGCTGTGTCACCAGCATAACAGTGGAAGCTAATTGTTTACGAATAATTTGACCCAGAGGTAGCATATATAAAGAAAAGAGCAGTGGGCCTAAAACAGAACCTTGCAGAACACTAAAGTTTACCTCAGAATGCATAGAGAAGTCACCATTTACATCTACGAACTGATAGCTATCAGTCAAATGAGACCTGAGCCAGGAGAGGACCATTCCCTTAATGCCAACAACGTTTTCTAGTCTACCAAGGAGAATAGTATGATCAGTGGTATCAAAAGCTGCACTAAGGTCAAGCAACAAAAGTAAGGAGACACAACCCTGATCAGAGGCCAGTAGTAGGTCATTTACCACTTTAACCTGTGCTGTCTCTGTGCTATGATGAAGTCTAAATCCTGACTGATACATTTCACGAATATTATTCCTATGTAGGTACAAGCATAGCTGCTGTGCTACAACCTTTTCTGAGACCTTGGAAATCAAAGGAGAGATTTGATATTGGCCTCTAGCTGGACAACTCACAGGGGTCGAGGTCAGGTTTTTTAATCAGGGGTTTGATAACTGCTAATTTAAATGATTTAGATACATAGCCAGTGCTAAGGGAAGAATTTATTATATTTAGAAGGGGTTCAATTACTCCAGAACAAATCTGTTTAAAGAAACATGTAGGTAAAGGATCTAGTATGCAAGTTGATGATTTCGCTGAAGAGATTAATGTAGCTAGTTCAGTCTCTCTAAGGGGAGTAAAACATTCTAATCATTGATCTGATATTGCTACATTATCATCTACAGGGTTTCCTAATATTTTCAACTTTACCAATGAAAAAATCCATGAAATCTTCGCTGCTGATGTTTTTGATGAAGAACTTAATGAAATTAGTTCGGTGTCTCTAAGTGGAGAGAAACATTCTAATCGTTGATCTAATATTGCTGTACTATTATTGACAGGTTAGGGAGGCGAAGACTGATTCAAGTGCAGATTTAAGGTTTAATCATAATCAAAACAAAACACACTATGAACACATGACAATGTACCAGAACTAAAAAACACACATGAAACCATATATAAGCAACATAACAAGCACTGAAATAAATATATGTATATATATATATATATATATATATATATATATATATATATAATACATACATACATACATACACAGTATCTCACAAAAGTGAGTACACCCCTCACATTTTTGTAATTATTTGATTATATCTTTTCATGCGACAACACTGAAGAAATGACACTGTTCTACAATGTAAAGTAGTGAGTGGACAGCTTGTGTAACAGTGTAAATTTGCTGTCCCCTCAAAATAACTCAACACACAGCCATTAATGTCTAAACCGCTGGCAACAAAAGTGAGTACACCCCTAAGTGAAAATGTCCAAATTGGGCCCAATTAGCCATTTTCCCTTCCCGGTGTCATGTGACTTGTTAGTGTTACAAGGTCTCAGGTGTGAATGGGGAGCAGGTGTGTTAAATTTTGTGTCATCGCTCTCACACTCCCTCATACTGGTCACTGGAAGTTCAAAATGGCACCTCATGGCAAAGAACTCTCTGAGGATCTGAAAAAAAGAATTGTTGCTCTACATAAAGATGGCATAGGCTATAAGAAGATTGCCAAGACCCCTACACTGAGCTGCAGCACGGTGGCCAAGACCATACAGCGGTTTAACAAGGCAGGTTCCACTCAGAACAAGCCTTGCCATGGTCGACCAAAGAAGTTGAGTGCACGTGCTCAGCGTCATATCCTGAGGTTGTCTTTGGGAAATAGACGTATGAGTGCTGCCAGCATTGCTGCAGAGGTCGAAGAGGTGGGGGTCAGCCTGTCAGTGCTCAGACCATATGCCACACACTGCATCAAATTGGTCTGCATGGCTGTCGGCCCAGAAGGAAGCCTCTTCTAAAGATGATGCACAAGAAAGCCCACAAACAGTTTGCTGAAGACAAGCAGACTAAGGACATGGATTACTGGAACCATGTCCTGTGGTCTGATGAGACCAAGGTAAACTTATTTGGTTCAGATGGTGTCAAGCGTGTGTGGCGGCAACCAGGTGAGGAGTACAAAGACAAGTGTGTCTTGCCTACAGTCAAGCATGGTGGTGGGAGTGTCATTGTCTGGGGCTGCATGAGTGCTGCCGGCACTGGGGAGCTACAGTTCATTGAGGGAACCATGAATGCCAACATGTACTGTGACATATTGAAGCAGAACATGGTCCCCTCCCTTCTGAGACTGGGTTGCAGGGCAGTATTCCAGCATGATAATGACTTTTGCCTTGCTAAAGAAGCTGAGGGTGAAGGTGATGGACTGGCCAAGCATGTCTCCAGACCTAAACCCTATTGAGCACGTGTCAAACTCAAGGCCCCGGGCCAAATGTGGCCCACCGCGTCATTTTCTCATTCCCAACTCGTAAAATACCGACGATTTGTCAAGCCCCTAGGTGTCTGATAGCATCATATATTGCCGTGATCAGGTTATTATTTGAGTGAATGGACGGCTGTAGCCTCTGCTCTAAGGGTCTCTTACCGCCGCGGACGGGTTTACATTGGAGTCAATTGAGAACCAAGAGCGTTTCATAGAGACGTGGAAGGGTCCCTTTTGTGTCAGTATCAGATACCCAGGGGCGTGACAAAAATCGTCAGTGGTCGAGGATTATGGGTAGTGTAGGCCTTTCCGAAAAAAATCATACTGAGGGCCACATATACTACATCTGCAACGAAGTCACATCAAGGCGATTTGAAACTGAGAAATCTCCACTAATTAAACTCAACATGTCCAAGAACAGAAAAATTGATGCACAAGGAAGGCAGTTTCACGAACGATGGGAGAACGAATACATGTTTGTATTCAAAGTGAAAAACCAGTATGTCTTGTGTGTTATGAGGTGGTGTCAGTCGTGAAAGATTACAATCTAGGTCAGCATTTTGACACCAAACACGGAGCTAAGTATGGTAAATTTAGCATTTGCAGCATTTGAATTGCAGCAGAATTAAAAGGCAAACTGCAGTCGCAGCAGAATGTGCTCACAAAAGCTACAGCTAAAAATGATGCAGCAGTGAAACCTAGTTTTATTGTGGCGGAAGAAATCGCCTGAGTTTCAAAGTCTTTTTCAGAGGAGGCATTTTTGAAGCAGTGCATGCTAAAGGTGTGTGAGCAGGTGTGTCCCGACCAGATACAGACTTTTCAAAATGTCAGTTTGTCAAGAAACACCATCAAGGACCGAGTTAAGGAATTAGTGGGAAATTTAGCAATGCAGCTGTCTAGCTTTTTCATTAGCTGTGGATGAAAGCACAGACAACATGGATACAGCGCATCTATCCATTTTTATTAGAGGCATGAAGCCAGACCTCTCTGTCACTGAGGAGCTCTTGGATGTAGCTGCCATGAATGGGACCACAACGGGCCGGGACATTTTTGATGCAGTGGAGAAGTCCGTAAGTAAAAATAAATTGCCGTGGGAAAAGTTGGTGGGACTAACTACAGATGGTGCACCTGCGATGTGTGGAGGAAAAACAGGCTTGGTTGGACTAATGAGGGAGAAATTGCAAAAAAAGTAACTGTCACACGTCCCTGAATACGTATCACTGTATTATCCATCAAGAAGCTCTGTGTGGAAAGGTTCTGGAGCTGGATGATATTATGACCACGGTCATGAAAACAGTGAACTTTATTCGGGCGCATGGCATGAATCACCGCCAGTTCCAGCTGTTCTTGCAGGAGGGGGGCTCAGAGCATGGAGATATGCCGTACCATACAGAAGTAAGGTGACTGAGTCTGAACTATCAGATCCAAACTGGCTGTGTTATTTGACTTAACCGAGCATCTGGCTCAGCTGAATCAGAAACTGCAGGGACGTAAACAAGTCATCACACAGATGTCCGACATGATCACAGCTTTCCAGCATAAACTCAACCTCTGGAAGTGTCAGGTGGAGCAAGACAATCTCGCCCACTTTCCTATTTGTCAGATCATCTCAGCCTCAGTTCCTGGTGCTTTTTTCATGTGCTCGGTTGACTACCAAACTGAATCGGTTAATAAATGAGTTTGATCGGGGCTTCTCTGACTTTAAAGCGCAGCACTCAGGTTTTGACATCTTTGCCAATCCTTTTACCGCCGACGTCTGCAGTGCGCCCCATAACCTTCAGACGGAGTTAATTGAGCTTCAGACCGATAGTGGCCTAAGAGCCAAGTTCCAGGATGCTGCAATCGAGGAGTTTTACCGTCAACTGCCCCGTGGTTTGATGCCACAGCTCCGACTTCATGCTGCTCGTATAATGTCCAAGTTTGGGAGCACCGATCTGTGCGAACAGATGTTTTCAATAATGAATTTAAACAAGACCAAGCACAGATCACGCATTACCGATGACAACCTCCACGCTGTTTTGCGGATTGCCTCAGCACAAGACCTAAAACCAGACATTGACAATCTGGCCAGGGGAAAACGGTGTCAGACATCCGGCCAGAAAACATAGGTAAGCATTTTTAAAAACCTGAATTAAAATAGAATGCATTTAAACCAAGACTAAGAACAGTAGAATGTGTACAATTTAATGATTGTGCTTGCATTTTGTTTTGTGTTTATTTCCAGAACATGATCTATGAATGAGGATGTGTGTGAGATGGTGTCTCAGGGTGAGGATGGATCTACTTGATGTGTTCAAGGACAGGCAGCATCACCTCATTGTTGTTGTTCTTTTTGTAAAATGCTACTTCTGTAATACATTTTGGTTGTGCCATAGTTCTCCCCCCCACTTAACTGTGTTGAAAAAAGTTCTGAATGAAGTTAAGGGTTAATATCATAACTTGTTTATAATATTTTTCTTTATTTGCTTATATAGTTTGAACACTGATTCAAGTTATGTGGGTTTCAAACTGAACATTTATTTTTACATCTGTGCAAATGGATATGTAATATATGTAAGTTGAATACATCATAAATACAGTAACAGTTATTTAACACTATAATAAGGTGCAGTTTAATTTATTTTAAATGACATTGCATTTTGTTACATTCATACTGATAATGTGGCACATCGAGGGCAACCATTATGCTGATGTGGGCCTCGGTGAAAATGGGTTAAGGCAGTGCTGAAAAATAATGGTGGCCACACAAAATATTGACACTTTGGGCCCAATTTTTACATTTTCACTTAGGGGTGTACTCACTTTTGTTGCCAGCGGTTTAGACATTAATGGCTGTGTGTTGAGTTATTTTTAGGGGACAGCAAATTTACACTGTTATAAAAGCTGTACACTCACTACTTTACATTGTAGCAAAGTGTCATTTCTTCAGTGTTGTCACATGAAAAGATATAATCAAATATTTACCAAAATGTGAGGGGTGTACTCACTTTTGTGAGATACTGTGTGTGTGTGTGTGTGTGTGTGTGTGTGTGTATATGTATATGTATGTATGTATGTATGTATGTATGTGTGTATATATATATATATATATATATATATATATATATATATATATATATATATATATATATATATATATATATATATATATATATATATATATATATATATATATATATATAATATACTTACATACATACATATGTACGTACACACGCACACACACATACGGTGACATATAGTCATCTGAAAAAATTTGTACACCCCATGGAAAATGTTTGTTTTTTTAATTCATTATTTCTTACATATTTGGACAAGCAAACATTTGATCCTCTTTGAAATAGTGCCTATTAATAAAGTTGATACACTTTGCAGAATTTTCAGAATTTAAATAACAAAAAAAAACTACAGTCACATGGAAAAAGTAAGTACATCCATACATTTATCACACCTTCAAATCCATATAATTAGAATCAGGTCTCCAAGATTGGGTGCCAGTGATTAGAACCTGCTTAGGGAGTGCAGGTGGAACATTGTATTATTTATACCCCTCTTATATCTAGTGTCCATTTATATCGTTATTATATCTTATATCTAGTTCTCTTTGTTCTTGAGGTGTGTCGTGTCATCATGACAAGATCTAAAGAGATCTATAAGGCCTTCAGACAAAAACATTGTGGATGCTTATGAGTCTGGCAAGAGATTTAAATAGATCTCCAAATTATTTGAAATACATTATTCCACTGTAAGGATTTTAAAGACTGCCAATTTGTCCAAGATTGGCTGTCCCAACAAAATCGGACCAAGAGCAGACTGTTTGATGCAAAAAAAAAAAAAAAGTCTCCAAGAACCCCAAAATTTAATCACAGGATCTGCTAGTACGTCTGGTGTCAAAGTGCATGCTTCTACAATCAGAAAGAGATTGCTCAAATTTGACTTGCATGGGAGGCGTGCCAGAAAAAAGCCTTTGCAAGACTACAGTTTGTCAATGAGCATATAAGCAAAGACCAGGCCTTTTGATATAATGTGATCTGAACAGACGAATCAGATATAGAGTAATTTGGTCACTGCAACAACAGGCATGTTTGGCGCAGAACAAATACAGCTTTTCAGGAGAAGCATCTCATACCAACTGTGAAGCACGTTGTTATGGTTTGGGGTTGTTTCACTGACTCAGGAACTGGACAGCTTGCATTCATTGATTCAACTATGAATTCTGCATCATATTAAAGATTGCTTGAAGATAATGAGAGGCCATCTAGCCAAAAGTTGAAGTTAAACCAAAACTGGACCTTTCAACATTATAATGATCCTAAACACACTAGCAAATCCACCAAGGAATGGCTCAAAAAGAAGAAATGGAGGGTTATGGAATGGCCTATTCAAAGCCTGGATTTAAATCCCATTGAAATATTGTGGGGGGATTTGAAACGGGCAGCACATGCAAGAAAACCCTTAAACATCTTGCAACTGAAAGAATATTGGCTGGAAGAGTGGTCAAAAATTCCAGGAAGCTGATGTCAGAGACTGATGGACAATTATGCAAAACGCGTACAAGAAGTTATTTCTGCTAAAAGGGGAAATACTAGCTTAGGCCAAGAGTGTGCTTACTTTTTCCACAGAAGAATATCACATCTATTGATATTTCTGTTGAATAAATGATTGAAAAAGCTAATTTTCCTTGTGGGTTTGTATATCAAATGTTTGTGCAAATATGTCAAAAAGTTATTTTTTCACATGACTATATATATATATATATATATGTGTGCGTGTGTGTGTGTGTGTGTGTGTGTGTATATGTATATCTATTTATTTATTTATTTATTTATTTATTAATATTAGAGATGCACCGATACAAAATTTCTCAGCCGATACCGATAACTGATTATTCAGAGTGATATCGGCCGATACCGATAGTTCTGCCTTTTAGGCCTTCTTTTAAATTAACAATAATTAATTCCACAATTCTGAAAAAAATGCAAATAAAAACTTTATTCTCTCCATTTCAACAAGTTGTTTCATAGTAACTGGTCTCATAAACAGAAAATACATTACTCAAATTAACATTAACACATTAATTAAATTCTGAAGATTAAAGTAAGATTTCTTAACTTATTGAATGTTATTAATTCATATTAACATGATTAATTGTCTGAATTCTAAAAAAAGCCTCCTGATACGCTTCACATTCACTCACCACAAACAAAAGCATTTCTACTTCACTGAACATCAAACTGGTAATATATAGGCCTAATATAAACCTTTTTTTTAATGATATTAACTCATATTAACATTAACTACATATGAAATATACTACTCTACAAATATATTTTCTGTGCAATATATAGCAATATATACCATTTTTACAACTCCTCTTCATTGAAATCCTTCAACGGTGTACTGGCCCTTTAAGTCAGAACGAGCAGCACGGGGGGGGGGGCAAAAGTTTTGAATTTTTTTTCTTCCATCCCAAATTTTTTCCACCACCATGTCCCTTTAGGGGCTCCGTAAGTTGTAATGTCTGAACAGTCCACTGTGTCTTACCACTGCAACCCAGCAACTCCATTTCCCAAAATGCACCACGATTTACAAACATGGCCGACAACAAGTACACTTCCCAAACACACACACACACACGGACACATTCACCATCCCTAATCAGAGACAACCGTTTCCAATCTCACACACACAGTACTCTTGTTAAGAGAACCCTCATTGCGTTTTGTCTCTGGCTATACCAAGCCTTCGTACCGTGTCTGTTTATTCTTGTTTTTTGACTTTGCTTAGGTTTATGACCTCATCTCTTTGCACTGCCCTGTTTGTACTACTTGCCTGATCGCTTGACCTCTGCCTGTTCATGTTTATTGACTTTGGCCTTATCCTTTGGACTTGTTGTTGTTTTATTAAACTGCCATACCTGCATTTGCTTCTGTCTGTGCCTTCATATTGTGACACACTGTAGTCATAGACCTAGGAGAGTATAAAAAGCATATGAAGCAGCAGTATAAAAAATTCAATTAGATAGTAGTAGTATGTGTAGTAAATATGTACAGGGCTGTGAAAACCCTGTTCAATCAAATCATCACTTATATAGAACTTTCTCAACAGCATGAAGTTGGTTAAAAGGTCTTACCCAGTAACACACTATACCAAAGTTGAAAGAAATTCCAGAGATGATGAGGAAGAAGGTGATTGAAATACATCAGTCTGCAAAGAGTTACAAAGATATTTCAAATGCTCTGAGACTCCAAAGAACCACAGTGTTATCTCCATTATCTCCAAATGGAAAAACTCTGCACAGTAGTGAACCTTCAAAGAAGTGGCCGACCTTCCAAAATTCCTCCAAGAGCACAGCAACTACTCATCCAGGAAGCAAAAAAATCAAGGTGTTGGAATGGCCAAGTTAATGTCCAGACCTAAACCTCATTGAGATGCTGTGGCGGCATCTAATATCAATGAACTGAAGCAATTTCTAGTAACTAACTATCTAATGGCAATCACAAAGCAAAAATGTTAGCTGGCTTGCGAAGTTTAAATTAACCACTTAAGTTCAAATGAGAAATGTCCAAAGATGCAATAGTTCCAAATATTGCTCATTAAAGTCAATTAAATTATGGGGATGGGTAGAAATATACCCTAAATATACAAATATACCCTAAAACTAACATTTATTTCAACAGCACCTTTGAACAAGCTTTCAGTATATTAGCTAGCTAGCTATGTATAGTAGCTAGTTAATTTAAATCTAATCTTAAAAGATATTTCTTGGTCTGATTAGCAAAATGTGAATGTTCTACATAGAAATAGAATGAGCTTTCTTACCTTTGTCATTGAGCTCTTGCATGGTAAATCACAAAATGATGGATGCTGCAGTAGCAGGTCTTCATTTAAAAACAGTTTATTTGCATTAGATTACATTCACTCAGTAGTCACTCAATTTAGATTTACTCAAATGAAATGATTGTTTTTAAGAATAAAATAAAAGAATAAAATAAAATTTTACTTCAAACATTTTAAATAACACAAATAACTGCCGCAAAAATGCCATAAAGACTCAATTCTGTTAATTCAGTTTGAATCTAATCTAAGATCTAATGGACCACTACCTCATATTGTATAATGTAGGTTATGTTATGTTTGATTCTTGATGGACTTTTGCTATAAAACTTTATCAGAGTCTTGGGTGATAACCACAGTTGTGTGTGTGAGAGAGTACCTGGAAATGCCATGAAAGGAAAAGACAAGAAAGCATTGAGAACCCATCAATTTCAGCTTCTGTGTGAATTACTTATCAGATAATACATGAACAAAGAAACACACTCAAATTGCTTGAGTTTACAAAAGTCATTTAAAGATCTGTTGCTGAGATTAATGTGATATAATCAAACTGACATTGTAATTGAGTTTGAAGTCCTATGTGTTATCGTTTTTTTTTCATTTATGAATTTACCATATTTATAAAGCATTAATTATTCACAGGAAAATTATCCTACCCCAGACTGCACTGGATGCAGCATTGGAGAGGGATTTTGATCTGCAGGGTTATGCCTTTGAGGCAGCACCAGAGCAGCTCAGGGCACCTAGAGTTGTGCGGGTGGGACTCATCCAGAACAAGATCATTCTTCCCACTGATGCTCCTGTACTTGACCAAGTAAGACAGATGTAGCCTAATCATATTTTAGTATCACTCTCTCACTCTGGCAACCTAATCTCTTAAGCGTCATATTCTTGCATCTAAGATTCTTATGGTTGGCATACTTTCTAATATATTATGGATTTATCCATTGCACCATTAACTGATTGCCTAAACTTTTGTTTTTGTAGATTACAGCTCTGCACAAGCGAGTGGGTGAGATAGTGGAGGTCGCTGCTATTTGTGGTGTTAATATAGTCTGCTTACAAGAAGCCTGGAGTAAGTACCTATATAAACACTGCTTATACAAGTGTGATAAAAGTATTTTGTAATGTGTAAAAGCAATACATAGTATCTACTTGGAATGCCTGGTTTTGGGGCTGGAATGTTTTTAAAATGTTAAAAGGTGAATACTCTTCTCTCAGACTTTTTGGAACATTTAATGCAATTCTGTTATATGTAGATAGTGACTCGTCAGTGTAAATATTAAATAAAATTCTAAATGCTGTAGTTAAAAACATGACTCTAGGTGGATGTAAATACATAATGCCCAAATCACAGATGTTTGTGAGTTTCTGGACTTTATACTGAGGTGTGATGAGGCTTCCTGCCTCTCCTCATTCAGTGGTGCTGATTGGTCAGTGTCAAAGGGATGTCCTTGGGTGGAATTCTAATTCCTATTCATACCCAACTTTCTGCACGTTCATAAAACAATCTGAGTTACTCTGGGTAACTACAAACATTTGCTATGGCAAAGGGGAAATTTTCCTGCAGACAGTGTAGATCTGCAGTGTTGATTTACTATGTACAGAACCATTTCTGTTTTCTACAGAAGTCCAAAAAGGTCCACTAATCGTAGGGTTGGCGGTTCGAATCCTGGCCCACATTCCCAAGTTGCTCCCAGTGACAGGCTAGCGCCTTGGTGTGTGTGTGTGTGTGCATGGATAAATGAGACACAGTGTAAAGTGCTTTGTAGAACCGCTAAGGTTAAAAGGCTCTATATAAATGCAGACCATTTACCATTTTTCTTATGATATTGAAATGAATGATTAAGTATACATGCTGTACAACATGGATGAGCGCATCCATTTTTTTACATTTTAATATTTTTTTTCAAATTTTTAATTTAGAAATTTATCAATTTAAAATTTATATCCAGAATTTATATATTTCTGTAAAGCTGCTTTGTGACAATGCCCATTGTTAAAAGTTCTATACAAATAAAATTGTATTGAATTGAATTGAATTGAATTGGTAGAACTGCTGCCTTATAGCGCCAAGGTCCCTGGTTTGATTCTGAGCTTGGATGACTGTGTTAAGTTTAACTTTACTTTTCTCACATATCCCCTTGTGGATCAATAAATCTATCTGTCTGTCTGTCTGTCTGTGCTTGACAATGTCCAAATTAGTGTACATCACTTGAGAATTCGACTCATAAATCTGCAACTGTTCTGTCGTGGACACTTAGTGATCCTGAACGGGTGGTCATTTCTGTTTTCAGATTTGTAGCAAAGATTGATTCAGTATGCTTGTTTGAGACTGCGATGTCATCACTACAACCAGTAAATCCTGAAATTCGTCTCTGCTATGAAATATAAAAACACCCAGAAAGGTAGCCCCTGTAGCACTAGCAAGTCAAGTAGCCAGGTTAGCTACAACTATCCACTTTTCTACATCTATACATATGAAATTTTATAGCGGAGACTAATTTCCGGAATTACTGTTACCCTACCACCGCCATGTGTTCCAAGACACTGCAAGAGGCAGGGGCGATTAGCATATTAGAAAATATTTATTTAAACATTCACGATTTATATTTAAGATGTATATTTAACAATTATATATATATGAATATGTGTCAGGAATTAGTAGTGTTGGTGGATCCATGCAAGTGCAGGATTAGGTTTATTTGAAGTGAAACACACAAAACACAAAGACGATAAAACATAGCAAAGCAAGGTCACAGAACATGAACATAACATGAATTAGGTGACAATAACAAAAGCTAGACAGTGAGTGCTATACAAGATGTGACATAAATATTCGAGCTAATTAGACAATAATGTGATTCAGGTGCTCATGATTATGTGATGTGGTGCACTCCGTGAACATGTGACATGTTGGCTGATGGGTAGTGTAGTTGAGTGCCATTATCAGCACTTCCATGAGAACCCCACCCACCCTCAGTGTCTCCCTGTCAAGAAGGGGTCTTGAATCATCTCTCCATTTCTGGAGGCCCTTAGGTCAGTAAGGTTCATAAGGAGTGATACCCTTATCAGAGCAGGCAAGGGGCACAACATCCTCCGTTGATCAGAGCAAACACCAAACTGTTGCATTCTTCTTTTGTGATGCTTTTCCAGGCTTGTACTGCATGCTCAATTGGATTAAGGTCTGGCAATTGACTTTTCAATCATATTTATAAATATGAATTTTCAGTCGTATTGATTATAAAACATTATGTATATTTTATATACAATTATTAGGTTTTTTATCAAAACTTGATTTCATTGCTTATACTAAATTTAATTTAACAAATATCTATTCTACTAGTTTTAATTATGTAGAGTGAGTTTCATCAATTAATATGCTATTAACATGATCTAATGACATTGTGTGCCATATGGTAGTGTAGTGGGTAGCATAGCTGCCTCCCAACGGAAGAGTTCTTGGTTTGATCCTGAGTGTACAGAGTTTGCTTTTATTCTAGGGATTTGAAGATACATGATCAAATCAGGTTGGTTCTACGAAAACAAATTGTATTAATGAACTCGGTTCATCTGCTTGGAACCAATGTACACATCTGAGTCAAGTAATTTTTTTTCTTTTGTTCAAAAAATTCACAAAATACTGCTCTCATGGATATGAAACAATTACAAACAAAACACAGGTTTTATTATTTTTGAAATGCTTGTTAAATATAGGCGTGCAACAATTATTGGGAACCCTATGAATTCATATGAGAAAAATATATTTGAAGTATATTCCCATTAAAATTTTTAATTTTTTCAGTACACGTGGATGACTAAGAACAGGAAATTGTTCTACCATGACTTCCTGTTACATGGGGGTATAAATATGAGGTAACACACAGGAAATTTTCCCATAGTCATTCATAACTGTCACGATTCTCCCTTGAAACAGCGTGCTCTAAGCGCGAATGCGCGAGCACCTGCTTTTCCGTTGTTGACTGTAATGACATCTGGACACGTGTGTTTTGTTTATGTTTCTGTCATGTCTCCTCCCTGTTCTGTCATTGGCTGGGATTTCACGTGGGTCTGAATTGCTCTCAGCTGCTAGCGGTTTAGACGCTGATCATGTCCGCATATATACCGCGCGCCTCCCAGCACACAACGCGGAAGATTAATACTTTAGAGTTAGTTTAGTTCGTAGCGTATTCATAGTCACGGTCCATGTTTAGAGTTAGTTTAGTTTGGATCATAGTCATAGTCACGGTCCATGTTTAGAGTTAGTTCGCGCTGGATTATCCGCTTCCAGTCCCTCGTCATAGTTTGTTTCTTGTTTTGTTTATCGACCTAGATTCCTGCCTTGCCCCGTGTATGCCTGTTTTCCAATCACCTGACCTCTTGCATGTTTGTGGATTACGTTTTGGATCACGTTTTGGATTTGTCTGCCTGTCTCTCTGTTCAAACAACTGTTCATCCTGCACTTGCATCCATCCTATCTCTTCTCCATCACGATTCGTGACAATAACAATAGGTAAGACCAAGGAATATAGCTGTGATGTGTGACAAAAGGTTGTTGAGCTTCACAAAATGGGAACTGGCTATAAGAAAATAGCACAAGCATTGAAAATGCCCATTTTCACCATCAGGGCAATAATTAAGAGGTTCCAGTCAACTGGAAATGTTATGAATCAACCTGGAAGAGGAAGTGTGTCTATATTGTCTCAATGCACTGTGAAGAGGATGGAGTGGCTAAAAAACCTCCAAGGATCACAGCTGGAGAATTGCAGAAGTCAGCTGCTTCTTGGGGTCAGAAAGTCTCCAAAACTACAATCTGAAGTCACCTACATTACCACAAGTTGTTTGGAAGGGTTTCAAGAAAAAAGCCTTTACTCTAATCCAAAAACAAAATCAAGCGTCTTCAGTTTGCCAGACACTATTGGAACTTCAGATGTGATTGAGTTGGTAAAATAGAGTTTAAATGAAATGGATACATTTATAACATTTATTTATGCTTGTCAAACTAAAACATCCATCCATCCATCCATCTTCTACCGCTTACTCCTTTTCAGGGTCACGGGGAACCTGGAGCCTATCCCAGGGAGCATCGGGCACAAGGCGGGGTACACCCTGGACAGGGTGCCAATCCATCGCAGGGCACAATCACATACACACTCACACACCCATTCATACACTACGGACACTTTAGACACGCCAATCAGCCTACCATGCATGTCTTTGGACTGGGGGAGGAAACCGGAGTACCCGGAGGAAACCCCCGCAGCACGGGGAGAACATGCAAACTCCGCACACACACCCCGGACCCTGGAGGTGTGAGGCGAACGTGCAAACACTAAAACATTTAATTGGAAAATAAATTATTAGGTAGAAATCCTTGTAATTTTGTTCCCCCTATATAGAGACAAATGAAATGAAACTAACTTGAAACAGACTAGAACTAGAAATACATTTATTGTCTTCGTTTACTGATAATCAGTATAGTAAAACATTGTATTTTTTGCGTGAGGAGGTGTGTGTACACGTGTCAGTATGTGAAGTACTCAGTATAAATGTATGCAAACAAATATCATTGAGAAACAAGGAAAACAAATCTGAAAGGCTTCAGCAAACAATACATTAATATGGCTGCACATGAAATCATCCATGAGCCATGTGGTGATGTACAGATTTATTTTTTTTAATGTTATGTAGTAATCCTTATCAATCGTCAGTTCCCAACATAATGTACGTGTCCCAAAAAAGTGCATAACTCATGCAAAGCTGCTGGATATTTGTATTCAGTTCATGTCCATCCACGTTCATTATGATCATCTGTATAAACTCGAAGGTGTACTTGAGGTTGTCAGGAAAGCTTAGCTCAAGAGCATAAATGAAACCGAACGGCATGATGAATGCCAAGATAACACAGTCTAGGTTGCTCAAAACCTTAATGCTCTGCCACAACTTCTAGAATCACCTTCTCTTCGGATTGTGGAAATCTCCATGACGGTGCTTGCAATGTCATTTTCTGCATCCTCAATGGCAGAGGCCTGGACAACAACACAGAACACTTTGATTTTACATCAAAATATAATTGCACTTCTACTTTTCAGCTTGAAACTTAACATCTTCCTTGACTTCTTGGACTGTTTGATTTGGCATACATCAAATGTATAAAATATGAATGAGTAAAATCTGTAATTAGTAAATTAATTATTTATAATAAAAAAAAGTGGTAAATTCAGATGTTTTTATTGTAATTAATCAAGGGTAAATTTGACCCAGTGAGTACAAGGTGGGATGTGATTGCTAAAAACAAAAGTAAAATTAATAACAGAAACAGAAAAATAATGTTAAGTGAAATATAAATAAGCCTTTCAAGATGATCAACTTCATGCTAGATAAGTGGACTTGCAGCTCAGTTCAAGGGTCAAGTCAAGATAAGATCCCAGTTGCTGCCACTGTGCTCTTGAGGAAGGCACTTATTTCTAAAGCTATTCCCCAGGTGCTGTACAGTCCAAATATGTTTATAATTTTATAATAATTTCACCTTTTTATAATAACACTGTGGGACCTGTAATTATTATTTTTGTAATGTGATTTTCACATACAACATTCGCTGAAATTTACTAAGAATGGTGTCCTCCAGTGAGTGGCAGGTCTGCTGATGGAAATACCTTGTTGATGAGAGGGGTCGACAGAGAATGGCCAGACTGGTTTGAACTGACAGAGTCCATGATAACTCAAATAACCGGTCTGTTCAATTGTGGTGAAAATGTGGTGGAAGTTGGTGCTGTTTTGGCAGCATGAAGGGGACCTACACAATATTAGGCAGGTAGGTTTAATGTTGTGGTTAAATGAATCAATATGGAATCCAATTGGAAGCTTGTGAAGTACATTACATTGAAAGGTCATTATGATAAAATTCTTAGTACCATTTAAAAAAATAAAAATAAATAATATATATATTTAAAAAAAAAAAACATCCTATTTCATAAGTATAAGGAATAATCCAATCATAAATGAAAATTCTCTCATCATTTACTCAAATAATTTACCTAAATGATGAGAGAATTTTCATTTTTGGGTGGACTATTGCTTTACAGCCATGCTTATTAGAGTTTGGCTACGAGTTGTACTCAAACTTGACACGGATTTGGACATTTTGGACTCGGAAATGTTTCCGACATTCCGAAAGTACATCTGTAACATGAAAAGAAAGATACAAAATAAATAACATAAAATTTAGATAAGCAATTAATGAATGTCTCCCTGCCTGACCAGAGGACTTTCTGTGCACACACACTTAAAACAAATCTCTTTAGCGGCTTATTATGCTTGAACGGTCAAATAAATACACACACATCATGTCAAAATGCAGGTCTGGCTGAGTATTCATGCAAACACAGTTGGTTAGGTCTTAAGTGAATGTAAACAATTGGGAAAGAAATCGGATGTGTGTCAGTATATTGGATCTATGCCTTAGGTCTTAAAGTGACAACAGTCTAATAACAGCTGCTGTCTGTCATTAATATAAATCAAACAACAATAGGCAAAGAGAAAATCACTCACTCATTCATTTGACTGAATAATTTCAGTAAATGTAATAAGAATCACTTCATATGTTATACAGTGAAGTCTATTTTATTTTACATTTGTTACAGCTCAGTCTAGGTTAGGCCACACAGAGTAACCAGCTCACAATTCAAATGGAATTGACCTTTAAAATGAGGGAGCCAGGAATAACAAACACAAACAGGGTTGTTCAAAAAAGGTTGTGGTATATTGTGAAACATATATAACTACAGAGAACCAACACCAGGCGTAACTTCAGGGTGGGTCAAGGCCAAAATAATAAACAAAGAATTCTTTGTTAGGTAGCTAGCTTACCTAAAAGGAAAATAACAAGTATAAGAAAATACAAGTATACTTCCCTAACTTCCTAAACCAAAAACAGAGACAAAAGGACCCATCTCCCAAAAAAAATGGCAGCCACACCCCTACTGCTGGTAAACCAAGTGAAACATATATACAGTGGTGAAGAGAATACACATAAACAGATACAGGGACAACCAAACTCACAATCAGAACCAGGCAAGAGTCAAAACCAGAACAGCAGTCAGAACACAGAATTTTTATAGCCACAAGGGCAAGCGACACAACCCAAACACACTCTCCTAACACTAGCTCACACATCCCAAACCATTCTCACTCCTTTTCCTCTTTAAATAGGGTGGTCAATTAGTGATGTCATCCGGGGAGGCAGGCTAGGGCATCCTGGAAACTCTGTGAGGGAGTTCAGACCTGCACACAAAAATATGACACCACAGAAAAAAACCTTTCTATCCCAAAGATAGCGGGTTGTAACACATTTAATTGCTTTTTCAATTTCCGTAGTACTGTATTTCTTACTTGAATACTACTGATAGACCTACCTGAGAAAACGTATCATTATTGTAAAATAAGATTGTAGTCAAATCTTCCACCCTTAACAGTAGCATTTGTTGATTCCAGTCTTGAATTTCACATAAAATGTGAAATGTACTTCTTAATGTAGTAAACATTATAAACCCTGCTGATAGTTTTTAATTTTTAATTTTAGGAATTAAAATGAAAAAAAAAAGTTACAAGAAGAGATCTGTGCTCAGAAATGAGTTTGTTGTCCTTCATAGCCAGATTAAAAGCAGTAATAAAGCATGAAGCTTGTTGTTATGACATGCTGCTAAATGTAACTCTACTCTGTACTCACTCTCTCTCTCTCTCTCTCTCTCTCTCAGTCTATATAACTGTGGGGGAGAGGCATCAAATAATTGAAATGTAAACTTGAACTGGAGGACACAATATAGAGTGATACAATAACAAAACAGGTATATTTGTATTTTTATACACTTTGTAATATAATGCAAGTGCTACATATACCTCTATATCCCTTTTTTATTTTGAAATAATTTTTTGGTAGGAAACTAGTTGAAGTGCCGATGATATGAAATGAAAATATTGACTGGCAACGGCGTATGTAATAGTCATATTTTTTGGTACATTTATGTCGCCATTGGTTTGTGAGGGTTAGAATATTAATTTAACAGCTGAGTGTTGAGTTTACAATTGCAATAAAAAATTTTTTTCAATTTAATTACTTTCTGGGCTCGGCTGGACTTGACTCAGACTTTGCCATCAAGAACTCGGACTTGAGTCCCCTTTTGGACTCAGGCACGGACTTGATTGGTTAAGGACTTGGTCTCGATTCGAACTCTACAAAGGTGGACTAAGACCCAACACTACTGCTTATATATCCACATATACACATATATACTTAGCAAATCTCAACCGGCTGAGTGTTTACATAATTGTTACATTATATATTGTATCTACATATCATCCAGCTAAAACACTGCTCAATGTAATCTGTAAGACATTGTGACATTTAAACAACACATTATGACTTATAGAAGAGCTATATAATAAAAAAAAATTATTTGGAGAAAAAAAATACACTCACCACATATTCCTTGAAGAAAGGGTCTGGATCTTCATTGAGATAGATTACAAGGCCCCATGGGCAGGACTCAAGCCCCAGACCCTGGAGGTGTGAGGCGAACGTGCTAACCACTAAGCCACTGTGTGCCCCTGGATTCTTTATGTGTAGCTCAAATTCAGCATTGTAAGAGAACTTAAGGATCACACAACTTTGGGCCATGGGGACAATCCTTAGAGAGTTTCTGTAGATGAGTGAGGAGTAGATGTATACTGTGCATCATCACTGCAGGATGAGGCATGTGAGGAAACTGAGGTTTGTGGCTCTGATTCAGTGACAGTCTTACTAAATGAATTTACTGGGTACAGTGTGATGCAGGGCCCATCGATCTGGGGCATCACAAGTGACAAGGCAGGCAAGCATATTACCTTCAGTGTACTTTTGTGTTCAATTTCAGATACTGAAGTTAGGTTCATAAATTCTTTGAAGTCAGCATCCATGTATTGCAGCCGGAACTCCTCTTTCAATTGAAAGAATGTCTTTATCAAAACATGAAGTTCCACAGTTACTGGAATTCCAGACATCAGGGGAAGTTTCCTGGAGTCAGTCTCATCACCAAAGATAATTCGAAGAGCAACAGCAGGACCTGCCATAATGGAACACCTTCAAGCTAGAGCAAAAACAGAGTAGAGAACAAGAAACCATCAATTTATGTTTTTGTTTTTATTTGAACTCACAATAAAAATATAATCGGAGATTTGGCAAGAGAGAGCCTAAGTAATACTGTAGACACTGGCATCCAGACAGACTAGACTAGAATTATTACACTAACCTTCAATGATGACCATATGGGGCTAACCATACGGAAACCCCCAACCATTTGATAAATCATGGGTCTATCAAGTCAGCAAGCTCAATCAGGGCAACATCTGTAGTGGGTAAGGCAGACAAATCAAACCCTCTATAATGCTCCCTATACCAAGCACTTAAAGGTTTCACAAGGAAACACAAGTTCTCCTTAAGAATACACAGTTTAAGGATCTTATTGAAGTTATGGTAGTTCATCTAAAGATCCATGTACAATAAGCATCCCCTCACTGTTGTGTATACTACACCAACACATATATTTTGCCATATGAACCTGAGTCACATCTGGGTATCTCTGCATCAGTGTACATGTTAGTCTCTCATTAAGGACATCAACAGGCATAACTGAAACATCTGTGACCTCCAAGGATGACTTCTTGACACTCCAGGAATGTGTGTGATATACAACCACGTAACGGTGTTTAATGGCTAGCGAACAAGCTATATTAAATTAATTAGTATGACGAACAACCTGCTTGACGGATATATGCTTGTAACGGATAGCTGCACAGCAGAGGCAGAGTCTGTTCCATAGCGTGGTGTTTTAATTAACAGAAGAAAGAAAGAAATAATCAGTATAAATAAACTATCTAAGTAAACTCAGCCTAAGAATTATGCTGAGTTTTCTATCTTAACAGAACAGAAGAAGAAAGAAAAAAGATGAAGGGAAGGGTGTGGTCTTCAGGAAGCAATAAAAAGAACAGGTGATTAGGTGAGAGGAAGCAGGATGCAGAACTGAGAGCCCAGGTGGGAATGGCGGAACTGATGGTGTGCGTTTGCCAGGGACCAGGCGAATACTCTTACTGTGGATTATAACCTTGTGTATATTGATTCAGGAGGCTGGCGTACACTTCGGGAATATTCTGCCAAGGTGAATCAATGAGCGAGCGGAGCTTTGAGGGTTCAGAGGCACATCACAGGTTTGAGATCACCGCCATTGAAGTACTGCTATTAAAGTGAATATTTTTTTGTTTTGTTTTGGTTAAGAATTATTTTGGGGTTAACTTTTTTTTTATTGCCTTTTGTGTGGGCAATTTTTCTTTTATGAATAGAGGCTTGTTTCTTTGTTATTTCGCCTATTAATTTCACGTATGGGAACTTTTTTATTTTGGTTATTTCGGTTGCTATAAATGAAAACCGATCTGTATTTTCTTACGTTTATTGCATTAACTGGAAATAATAATCTTACTTTGAGAATTTTGAGTAGCCTACTATTTTTTTTTACAATGAGTGATGTCCAAATTATAAATTATACTTGACAGTTATTTAGACTCTCTGGCACCCAAACCCCATAAGTAAGGTACCACGCTACATGCTTAGCCTATGTTAGCCTTACATAGCCTCTAATCTCATTGTCCACAGTCCAATTAGAGGACCAATTAGATAGTGCTCTAAATAGTGATGTTTTGGTATGAGCTTGACATGAGAAAAGAGTTAGATAGCACTGTCTGTGTTCATAAATCTTGGCATAAAGATATGCAATGGTCTCATCTGTGTGAACAGGGGCTACAACCAGTTTGTCTTTAAGATCTAGGATCACCTGCCATGCTGGCAACATTAGCCCAATAATGAAAGGATCTTAGCAAGGTCCAATTTTCTTGTGCATTGACACCTATAGTGTTGCTAGATGTGAAAGTGTGGAATGGCATGTGGGCTATTAGTTATGTCCCCCCATTTGTATGGAAATGTCTGTATCAATGTGTTGAGTATGTGAAGACTAAAGTACTTTTTGGAGATCAAAAACCTAATATAATGTGCCAGTTCAACTGGAACAACACCCTCAAGGAGATCATGCACAATATCTGGAGGATAGCCAGTGCTGACATGGCAATGTGAAAGGTGCTCAGTTAAAACACATTGTTTTTTGACACCACAGCAAACACTTGAATTCTCCTGTGCTGTCTGTTCATGAGCATCATGGAGGTCTCTGGTTCTAAGTTGGAAAGCACCTGAGCCGACGTCCTTAGTTTGAAATTCTGACTTTCGTCCAGTACAAAATCTGTATATTGAACCTCCCAGAAAAACTCTCAACAAATCCCTTGCTTGTATTTCCTCATTTGCAAGTCGCTTTGTATAAAAGTGTCTGCTAAATGAATAAATGTAAACCCACCTATTGCATTGGCTCCACAGTTGTCCGCTATTACACACTGTACAGTTCCTTTAACCAATTGACCAAGCTGAGAAATGAAAACACCATGCTGTTCTAATACTTGTAAGTCTTGCAAAAGAGGCTCCAACAATTTTCCATAGCCATAGGTCTTGACATCATCAGATTTGCAAGGAAAAGCTAGATAGATTGAGGTTAGAGTTGAATGGGAACCTGGTGGCAAATTACCCAAGACCCAATACATACCACAGGGTCTGTGCTTTTTCAGAGATGTCCCAAGCGTGTTACATAACTTAAAATAGTCAGCATAAAGATTAATGGCTATTCTCAAATCTTTTCCGGAAAGTAACAGATTTTGCTTCCAGTATGGTTTTGTAATACTGGAGACCAGTCAATTGAGTCAATTATCCGAATGTCAAGATATTCAAGGACACCTTTATGACCAAGCAGATTTTGCAAAGACTGTAAAATAGAAATGTATTGAAATAGCCTATTTTTCCATATTTCTAGGATGTACTCATCTGGCTCTGCAACACCAAAATGAGATGTGTAGTACTTTTTATGTTTATATGCAGTACCAAAAGGGCCCTCCTGTAGCTATGCCCATTGGATTAGGTGTATATAAAACAGTTGAAAGCTCATCAACTACTGACTCTTTCTGACTCTTCTTCTGACTCTTTCTACTGCCACATTCACTTGATGACGTTAATCAAACTGTGAAAGAGAAGATTTATATTAGGTGTGCAAACAAGTACTTGAAAGTAAAAATAAATAAATAAATAAATAAATAATAAAACACAACCAATTTTTATATGGCACCTTACCCAGCCATGCTGGACTAAATTTGCATTTCCCAGGTGTTACTTCATCTTTCACCATAATGTCAAGGTGTGTGTCAGGAGCACTGTTGCCAACA
This sequence comes from Ictalurus punctatus, assembly GCF_001660625.3. NCBI lineage: Eukaryota > Metazoa > Chordata > Actinopteri > Siluriformes > Ictaluridae > Ictalurus > Ictalurus punctatus. Next base: position 16,907,253 of record NC_030420.2, read on the forward strand.
ACTTTCAGTGGAAAGCTGCTAAATGTTGCTAGATGATGTCATACGCTGATTAGCATATTCATTGCGTCATTGCGTCGTATTTGCATTCTGCCTAGTGTCCCCCTTTATATCTATTTGCTTTTTTTCCTACTCTCTGTGCTCACATACTGTATTTTAATACAGCTGAATTCCCAATAAAGCTGTTCTCATTTACATATTTTTCTGTTTCTGTTGTCAGACAACGGAATGAGTGTGAAAGAGTGTCTGAAACACAGCCCAATATTCATGGTTCATGTTAACCAGCAGTCACTTCCAAGCCATTTCCAACCTGATGCTCTGCACTGCTAAAATCCTAATTTATAACCATGACGTCATCTGACAAAATCACCAGGCACATAAGTTAAAGACACATAATTTGACACATAAGGCTATGCTGTGATTTTGGCTATTTACATGTAAAATGAGAGAAAGTTAGAAGAGACAGAATGTATTTCTTATTTTTTCTCTCACACTGAATGTGGTGCTCCTCTCTACCACTCACTGAACAGAGTATCTGCAGAGAAAGATTTGTCTGTAGATTTGAGACTAGGTGCTTTTAAGGGGAAAAAAATGTTGCTAAAGGAGTCTGAAAAGTGGGCCATAGCTGCCTCTATCAAAATGAGTGAGTGAATAGTGGGAGGAGGGGGAGGGGCTGCAGTGGGGAGTCATATTTAGAGAGAAATGATTGTATTCATGTTCTATTGAAAATGAACACTTTAAAGTTTTTAAGTGATTTTTTTATTATTTTTTTTACTTTTTATAATTCAAGCACTTTCTAAGCTCCATTAGATACATTTCAAAAAGCCAAATTTAAGTACTTCAAGCACTTTGTACGAACCCTGAATATAGCTTGTCTGACCCAAAACATCTTACTATGTTTGGTTTGTGAGGTGATAAAATGGCGGGAATGCCACAGAACTGGCTAAGCTAAAGTGTGCAGCGCTGATGTTGATGAGGCAAGTGACTGTCTAGCTAGCTAGTTTTGCAAGTTGGAAAAAGGTGCTGGGGCAAAATATGAGGCATACTTCCTTAGACTCAGACAACTTGCTAGCCAGAAATAAATTTGTATTGCTAACATTTGTTCCCTGGGCTATCAAACTTCAGAATTTGAACTGAGTACTCACTGACAATGCTAACTTGCACATTGTGTGAGTCTGAATTTAAGGGACGCTTGAAACAATTCAACTCGCTTAACTATTTCAAGACTTTTGCATATTTCACTTATGATATACACGTTCTTTGATGGCGAGGTCAATTCTTAACTATAAAAAAACGAATACTTACCAATAACGAATATTCTAAAACCAGGCGCATAAGCCGCATTAGTCCTTGCAGAGCCAGCATGAGCTTGTATCACACATGTGCAAATAGTGCTCCCCAAATGAAACTAACTTCAGTGTACTTTAGTGTACTTTAGATGTACTTTAGTGATCCACAAAAGGAAATTTGGGAAAAGTAATGTTAAACTTTATACAGTTAAACATGTTCAGAACTGAATCCAGGACTTTGGCGCTATAAGGCGCCAGCTCTAACACTGTCCCAGCTATTACCACTTCTGTCAGCCACTGATTAAAGTAAAAACTGGTGCACTCTTCCATAATATACAACATGTACAGTGGGAGAAATAAGTATTGAACGTGTCAACATTTTTTTCAGTAAATATATTTCCAATGAGGTTATTCACATGAAATTTTCACCAGACATCAGTATTAACTCAATAAATCTGGAAATATAAAGAATTCACAACATTAAAGTCTATAAATAAAGTTATGTGTAATAAGAGGAATGACACAGGAAAAAAGTAGAATACACTAAGGAAAAGCAAGGCAAGACAAGGAACCAGCTGAAATTCGTAAGTAATTATACCTTCTATCTGTGCAAATTAATATCAGCTGGGTTAGTAAAATTGATGGTCAATAAAAATGCTTTTCGTTACAAAGGTGTCACACAAGAAACATCTCATGATGGTTAAAAGCAAAGAGCTCTCCCAAGACCTTCGCAACCTTATTGTTGTGAAACATATTGATGGAATCAATACAGACTTATTTCAAAACTTCTGAATCCTCCAGTAAGCACCATTGGGGCCATTATCCATAAGTGGAAGCAACATCACTCATCATCAACCGGCCATGCACAGGAGCTCCTCGCAAGATTTATGACCAGGGAGTCAGAAGAATTGTCAGAAGAGTAGCCCAACCGCCAAGGATGACTCCGAAACAGCTCCAGACACATTTGGGGGCAGCAGGTGCCATCATCACAGAGAAAACAAAAGGCCATGCACTCCACTGCTCACGCTCACCCTGCAAGACTCCATTACTAAAGAAAAGGCATGTCAAAGCTCGTTTAAAGTTTGCTACAACTCATTTGGACAAGCCTATGAAATACTGGAGAGTGTAGTCTGGTCAGATGAGTGCAAAATTTAACTTTTTGGCTGTCATACTACACACCATGTTTGGAGAAGAAATGGCACTGCACATCATCCTCTATACCAACAGTGAAGTTTTGAGGTGGAAGCATCATGGTGTGGGGCTGTTTTTCATCGCATGGTACTGGCAGACTTCATATAATTGAAGATGAGATGTGGATGGACCTTCTAGCAGGATAACAAGCCAAAGCATACAGCAAGGAAACTCTCAATTGGTTTCAGAGAAAAAAAATCAAGGTGTTAGAATGGCCCGGTCAACCAATTCAATTCAATTCAATTCAATTCAATTCAATTTTATTTGTATAGCGCTTTTTACAATAGACATTGTCTCAAAGCAGCTTTACAGAAATATCAACACGGTATACAGATATTAAAGGTGTGAATTTTTCCCAACTGAGCAAGCCACTGAGTGGCAACCACCTGACTTGAATCCAATTGAACAAGATTTAAAGACAATATGTTTAGAAGAATGAGCCAAAATCACACCTGACTACTGCGGGCAATTCATTTCTTCATACAGGAAGCGTCTTGAAGCCGTCATTACAAACAAAGGCTTCTCCACTAAGTATTAAAAAAAATTGAGTTAGTTTGTTCAATACTTTTTTCCTGTGTCATTCCACTTTATTACACATAACTTTATTTATGGACTTTAATGTTGTGAAAATTTCATGTGAATAGCCTCATTGTAAGTATATTTACTGAAAAAAATGTTGATGCGTCCAATTATTACGTATTGGACGTAATGGAGATTAGGGTGGATGTAAGTGCAGATAAGAGCTTAATAAAGACGAATCCAAATCATGAGACAATAACATGGTCAAAAACAGGCAATGGGTCAGGCTATCTGTAAACAGGCATGAACTAGGCAAGGCAATAGTCGAGAACAAGAAGCAAGATCAATGAACATGAAACAAAACGAGGAACAGGGTACAAATGTTTGGTATGGTGATAGTATGGTTATGGTTACAAACAGTCTTTTTTTATACTGTGGTTGTGAGTGCTGTGAATTGGATGCAGGTGTGCATGATCAGAATTAGGGATGTCACACGAACCGATACTTCGGTACCAAGTTGGTACCAACATTCTTAAAATGTGACGGTACTTGTTTTTCTGCAGTAGTGCAGGACGCGTTAGTAATGAAGGTACCGAGGTTGCAATTCTTCCGGAACTGATGGGGGCAGCAAATATGCTCAATTGTTTTAGTCGGTTCACAAGTGGTGAAGAGGAAGAATGCCTACAAGGACATGTGAAAAAACTACAGAAGATGGCGACAAGTTTAGCTCCACCCCGACTCGTTGAGAGGAAAAGAGAGGAAAACTTGTTGAGAGGAAAGTTAGCATCTGTTGCCGGTGTGCTATCATTCATTTCAAACAAAGTGAGGGAACAGCTGAAATTTGGCGAAGCACCTGAAAGACCTATATTTAAAGGTCCTATATTTTGTTTGTTTGAGGCAGCTGGAATTGTGGCCGTGAAACCAGCTAACGTTATGCTCTGTGTAATGTTTGTGATAGCCAGTAACTTGTTAACGATGCTAACGCATTGCAATGTTATAAAATACCTCCTAATGGGCCACCATGCATCACCATTCAGCCCGTGTCCTGTCAGCAACATGTAGCCTAATGTCACTAATAATTATTCAAATGTTAATGGTTTTAATAAATCTTTTTGTCCTGTCACCATATCGGTGAATTTAAACTAATGCTTGCATTCAGAGTATAAGGTGTGTGTGTGTGTGTGTGTGTGTTTGTGTGTGTGTTTAGGAGTGCATCTTAGCACTTAGCACTGTTTTATTAGTCATTGTCAGACATTGTTTGATAACTAAAATATCCCCCTCGCTCTCTTTTTGCCAGTATTAGCCAGAGGAGGATGTCCTCCAGGAGTTTTTAATTTTATTTTAATTTTTAATTTCTTTTCATACCACACAGTGGTATCGACTTTGCTATCCAGTATCGTGTACTTTTGGTGGTATCGGTACCGACTACTAAATTTTTGGCATCGTTACATCCCTAATTAAAATGAATGTGAGCGTTCTGGGAATTGCAGTACATGGCAGCCATGTTTGGAGGCTGCAGTGCAGGATGGGGAATGTAGTCACTGGTTTGCTGTGATATGACACCAATACTTATTTCCCCCCACTGTATCGGGCAGCCAAAAGCACAAGAGAAAACAAGAAGTATAGGAGAAGAGGAAACAGTAAAGCGGTAATTGATGGAAATAATGACACATTTATTAAGGATAATTTAAGACAAACACACCCACATCTTGTTGTCCAATTTCAGTTTTACCATATTATTTGCAAGATGAATTATTGGTATTAGTTAGCTAGGGTTAGTTTTGAGTAATATTAGCATTTCTTAATGTGGGCTGAAATGCAAAAGGTGATACCAGTAATGATGCACACATCACTGGTGGCACTGCTTGGCAAGTATCGGTACTATGTCTCTTGCTCCCATGAATCAATACTACATCAATAATACATTAGTTAATATATGAGGATATGTACATATCAGATAATGGAACTGTTTTTAAAATAAAATAAGAAAAAAAAAAGATGCCATGAAAGCACATAGAAGAGGTTTTTGTAGCTCTTACTAATGTGGACAAACCAACAGAAGGCAGTTTTATGCATTCGATTTTATAACTCAAGTTTTCCATGTTTTTGATCTCCAATTTGAACTGCTTTATTTGAACTCAGGTTTGGTTTTGTTGTTGTTGTTGTTGTTGTTGTTGTTGTTGTTTGCTTTAATATTATCTGATTTAAGTTCAGGTTCAGAAGACAAACTGGCTGACTGTTTTTTTTTTATTTTTACATTAGTTAATATTAGTTAACATTAACTAACAATGAAAATACTTTTACAGCATTTGTTGTTGTTGATTACTGTTAATTCCAACAAGTCCTAATACATTTTTTTAATTAATCAACATTAATTAGTTAATGAACTAACATGAAATAACAAAAAAATGTATTTCATGAAATAAACATTAACTAAGGTTAATAAATGTTTTTAAAAACTATTGTTCATTATTAGTTCATGATACTTAATTCATTCATTAATGTTAACAAGTGACAGTATTTCTTTAAGCTACTTATTCCATGTATTAATAAAAATCTAATTCTTAATTTAAGGTGCATTACGTGTTTCATTAAACGCTTGTAAATGATTAGACTAATAAACCATACAAGTGTCAAATAAAATTCATTTCAGGTACTAGAAATACTTTCTATATGAAGGAGCATTAATTACGTTCCTGTCACCACCATCACAGAAAGAACATCCCCGGTCCCTCCTGAAAGTGATGTGCCTTGTGAAAGTGTTTTGAGGCACAATATCTTTCAAAATCTATCAAAATATCTTTTTAGTACTCTCCACCTTGTCAACATTGCAACCACTACCCCGACTACACATCTAACACTCCTTTCCCCACACGTCCCAGCTTCCTTCAATAAATCCTGTTTATCTTCAGTCCACATGTGTGTGTTCTGCATTTGGGTCCCCTTGTCTCGCTGTTCACCATAACACTACCTGCTAATGATGAGAAACACTACGCACTCCCATCACAAGCAGCAGCATTGCTCTTGAAAAAGGTAGTACAAGCTGCCTATTGTCTGATGACCCTGCAAAATAGCCAAGTGACCCTGCAAAATGGCCAAGTAACCGATGATAAAAAATGATGAAACAAATGATGAACCTTAGCAGTTCACAAAAGAAAACTATGAGATGGTACTGAAAAATGCAGAGCAAATCAAGTGCTCGTGGCTTGTATACTCTGTCAGCACAGTTGCATTATTCTGTTTTGCATGCACACTGTTTGTTTGGTAAACATGAATATGCTCTCAGCAAAGGAGGATTACACACATGGATGAATATAGAAAGTCATTTAAAAGAACATGAGTTTTGTAAAGGCACATGTTATTAATACGGAAAGCTGGAATAATCTTCAGAAGAGGTTGCTAACTAAAACCGATCAGGGCCAATCAGATTTTATGCAGCTTAAAGTGCAACATTAGAAAAGGGTTGTAAGTAGAGTGATACTTATATATATATATATATATATATATATATATATATATATATATATATATATATATATATATATATATATATATATAATGTATGTATATGTTTGTGTTTTTGCCCACAGCAATGCCTTTTGCCTTCTGCACCAGAGAGAGGGTACCGTGGACAGAGTTTGCAGAGTCTGCAGAAGATGGCTTCACCACTCACTTCTGCCAAGAGGTCTATTTGTGTCTAATATTTCTGAGACTTGGGTAAAATGGTTGACCACTGTTATGGTAAAATTCAGGCATGGATTCCCCCCCCACCAGTTTTCATTTTGTGCCTCCAGTGGAAATAACTGAATAATGACATTATCCAACCCACTCATAGAAAAACTGTTTGTTATTTGCTGCTGTTATTCTATATTATGAATAACAACATTCTCTCACAATCACACATTTTTTATGAACTGACTTGCAAATCACATGGTAACATAGAACAGACTTTTCCCCCTATACATGATACCTGCTCATTTGTCTGTACCCTTTTGCAGTCTTTTTTTTTTAGGTTTTTCTTGTCAGTATTCAGAGGGGCCATGTACTTTTGCATTCACTCATTACTCTATTTTTAAACTGAAATCAAAAACCAACACAAAGATTTTATGATTTTTAAAAATGCTATAATCAACATGTTAATGAATAATTGTTCCTTTTTCAAAATATTTGAAAAAGTTATTTGAATATTTTTATTTTCTCTTTGTTACATATTAAATTGAAATAATAAAATACAACAATGAAACTGTAATAATGAAAAAATATTGATTAGAATAATATTAAAGGGTGTGTCTCTGGACTACATTGTCGTAACCTGGAAGCAATTTAGGTCCTTATCCTGGAATAGACTTTTCTGCTGAATATGAATGCCTATAGTTTGGGATCATTCTCATGTAATGGAGGCACAGACAGAAACAAATGCAGGTATGGCAGTTTAATACAACAGCAGCAACAGCACGAAGTCCAAGGATAAGGTAATCATGAACAGACAGAGTTCAGGCAATCAGGCAAACAGGGCAGGGCAAAGAGGCAAAGTCAAAACACCAGAATAAACAAACACGATATTGGTTAACGACAGAGACCAGGCAACTGAGCGTAAGAGAGAGATAGTTTGTATATATTGTAACCGTAGTTTTGACAGGTATAGGTCAAAGGTCAAAAAGATACACATTCTAACTCTCTATATCTAGATCAAAGGTCATGATCATAAAAATATGAATAGTTATGTTAAATCTGGATCACATCCATTCGTGACCATACATGGTGCGGCCATGTGTCCCCCCCCCACCCCACCACACACACACACAAGTTGCACACTCATGTTTTTTCTAACACTCTGTGGTAGGTCATAAAAATATATATAGTTATGTTAAATCTGGTTCACATCCAAATCGTGACCATACCTGGTATGGCCATGTGTATCCCACATCCAAACAAAAATATCACACAAACACACACACACACACACACACAAACACACACGTGCATGTACAGACAAACGCATGCATACGAACCTGCTTATAAAAGTCGAGCATCCCTCTAGGCTTTATAATACTCTGCACTTAGAACAACGTGTGCGATCTTACAACATGGCTGATGTTTGTCCTAACGCGCCGAAAAAAGCTCACCCTTTTTTGGGAAGAATAGAAAAAATGTTAGAACATGAAAAGATTCAATATTGGGTAATGTCAAACGGATGTACAGCCGGGTTTTTTTTCGATGCAGAAAAAGGAACCGTTTTGCTTTTCAAGTTCTCGGTCCCGGGACACATCCACTGGAGCCGTGCTACAGAGAACGTAACTTTTAACAAAGGTGACTGGAAAAAGTTCAGAAAATGGTGCAAGGATTTTGACTACATTGTTAGAATGGATTTCTTTCCCCCGGATGCGTACAGACGTAAATGGAACAGTACGTCTCTTCAATGCAAATACTGTATCAGAGCAACAAATTTCTCCAAGAACCAAGTTTCACTGCACTGTGCTGCTGTATTAACCGGTGACAACGCCCCTGATAACAAAGAGAATTGTGAAGTGAGGTATGACCGAACCAGCTGGCACGATCTGCAACGCTACTTCCGGCAAATCGATGAATTATTCAAAAAAACTAACCATCATACGTGCTGTTACGGGGGAACTGCTGGACAGAGTTATCCAACAAGATCTGAAGGACAACTGTCACGGCTGCGCGATCGATCACCCGAGTCAACTCCAACACGCGTGTTTGTTCGATCCTGAAGAGTACTATCTACACCTAAACACCTACCGATTGCTGAAAAAACTGTTTAAACCATGGTTCAAATACACATTGGCAAGAGGTCTGAAACTGTGTGGAATCAAACACACTCCTTCCCTGGAAAAAATTCAAGGCATTGCTGAAGCCACCGTGTGTGAATGGCGAGACGAGCCTCACATCAAAACCGTGCTGAACGAGGTCAAGGAGAAAACCAAAGACGTTTTCAACGAGCAAGTGTGCGAAGACGTCGTAGATTACTGGAACTTTCACTCATCTCTGGAACCTGCTGAACCATCGCATACATGGGAAACCTCAAAACAAGCCACGTCTATTCTGACTGCGAGAAAAGGCTGAAGCCGATTAAAACAAAAAATGCTGAAGACATTCGTAAATAGCGTGTGTCCTTAACACATAGGTGTGTAACAAGTTTTTTTTATATGTATTGCTGAATCAATTGAATGTAAACTAAACATGTATCTAAACCTGCGTGTGTTTAGAAAGGAAAATGTTACTTTGATTGAATATGTAATACCTTACTCACGTGTTCTGAGATAAATGCTTATTCTACACTGGTGTTTGATCATTCTTGCCTTGACACTCGAAATGACTGAATGATTGATGAAGAATATATATTATACACCGTCAGAACCTGGTTCGTACGGTGGTGTTGAGAGTTTGCAAAGAGCTATTGTTGAGAAAATAGGTAAAAGAGCTAATGATACTGAAATAAAAAACTGGTTAGCAGAGCAGGATGCATACAGTCTACATAAACCAGTATCTACAAAGTTTAAAAGAAACAAGGTTTTTGTGAAGAACATCGATGAACAATGGCAAGCTGATTTAGTCGATATGAGCAACTTGTCAGAGAGTAACGACAATGCGAAATTTATGATCACGTGTATAGATATTTTATCCAAATATGCCTGGGTACGTGTGTTACGAAACAAGACCGGAATCGAAGTAACTAAAGCTTTTGATTCCATTCTAAATGAAGGTAGGGTCCCCAGAAAACTACAAACTGATCAAGGGAAGGAGTTTTTTAACAAAAATTTTCAAACATTAATGAAAAAACATGACATTATTCACTTTGCTACGGGTACGGGGCAAAAAGCATCGGTGTGTGAAAGGTTCAACAGAACGCTAAAGACCAGGATGTGGAGATATTTTACCGCTTTTAACACGAGAAAATACATCGACATAGTTCAGGATATGATTCACGCGTACAATCACAATTACCATTCCAGCATCAAAATGAAACCTGCCGAGGTCAACGAATCCAATTCCTTCAGAGTATTTAAAACCCTCTACGGATTGTTCACACCTAAATTAAAGAAACTAAATTTCAAGTTTAAAGTTGGTGATATCGTTAGAATTTCTCGTTTAAAAAGACAGTTTGAGAAAGGATACGAGCAAAACTTTACGGATGAATATTTTACAATCTCCGAACGGATACCGAGAGATCCCCCAGTGTATAAATTACAAGACTATGATGGTGAAAAAATTGACGGAACATTTTATGAACCCGAGCTACAAAAGATCATTATCGGTAAGGACAAGACGTTTAAAATTGAGAAAATCTTGTCTGAAAAGACCCGAAACCAGAAAAAAATCTGCCTGGTGAAATGGGTGGGTTGGCCCGATAAATTTAATTTGTGGGTTCCGGTCGAAGACGTAGTTAACATAACAAAAGGATCACCGTGAACAAAACTGAAAACTATACTCATTAAACCATGGAAGAGTGTGGTTTCTTTGTGACCCTTCCAAGCAACGCGTCTTTGGATATTTACCCTAATAATAAGATCTCGCATTACACTACTAAATTCGCCAAACCAATCGATTTGAACGGAATATGGGAAGTATCGCTCGCAGAGGTTCAATATATCCAGAGTTGGTACTCGTTAACGGAGGAAGACAGTATGTGTCATATTATTCAGAGGGATGGAAAGAGAACACAAAACAGTAACTTTAATATCACTCCAGGATATTATAAAAATATCGATGAAGTGGTTAGTGAAATCAACAACAACATAAAGAAAATGGAGCTCGGAATAGAGCTATTCTATAACCCTATGAAAAATAAAATACGCATCGTATCCCAAAAACATTTTGCGTTCAAAGCTAATGGAAAATTAGCATATATGCTCGGTATGAACCCCGGTGTTCCGATAACGGCCCGAGAACCAGAAGCGCCTAACCCCTCTGATATTCACGCAGGCTTTTATACGATGTATGTATATACAGACGTTATCGAGTATCAACGAGTTGGTGACAGTTTTGCTCCGTTACTGAGATGCGTACATATAACGGGTGAAAACAACAAAGTCGTCACAATTACTTATGATAAGTTGCATTACGTACCTCTCACCAAGAACCACATTACCGATATAGTAATCGATGTCAAAACGGATCAGAACAAGCCTATACCTTTTAGTTACGGGAAATTTATTGCTAAACTACACTTTAGACCCGCTAAACATTCGTTCCGTATGTAAAATGATGGATAGGGGCTACGTTCATCCGCAGACCTACGTGGATTATTATGTCCACCAGGCTGGAAATGGTCTTCCTGGGTTTCAAGGCGCCCCCACCATGTATGGGTCGGGGCTAGGAGGACTGTTCAAGGGTCTTTTTAGAATGGCGGTTCCGTTCCTCAAAAGGGGTTTTGCTATTGCAAAGCCTCATTTAAAAACAGCTGCTAAAGGGTTCGTAAGTGACGTATTCAACAACATTATGAGCAAGACACAAGCTCAGAATCAAGACGGATCGGGGCTTGCGTTGATTGCGTGTAAAAAATCTAAAAGGCTCCCAGGGCGTCGACATGTGGTTCCTAATAAAAGACGTAAGGTTACTAAAATCAAGAACAGTGTGAAAAAGACCGAGCAGAGAGGCAACAGGCACCCTTACATCTCTCACAAGAGAAATCGGATGAACATTTTCTAACATCATGGCGTTCTTACACAGTCTATCCTCAGAGTGTACCAAGACAGAATTGGATATTTTCACATTACCTTTTACCCAAACGAGTATCGAAAAGTACACTTATGTCGAAATACCACCACTTTCCGCTCTTACGGACAACGGGCCCCTGGAGTTCTACGTGGCTGGAAACGGGGAGGATTACCTCGACTTGAACAACACTTTTTTACATCTGACCTGTAAAATCGTGAACCCCGACGGTTCCACTATAGCTAACGATGCAAAGGTTGGGGTCGTTAACTACCCCGTAGCCTCACTTTTTTCACAAGTGGATGTCATGCTCGGGGATCGTCTTATTTCTCAATCTAGCAGTACATACCCATACCGTGCCACCTTTGAAAGTCTTATCAACTATGGAAAAGATACACTGGAAACACAATTTTGCACCGGGCTATTCTACAAAGACACAGCGGGGCATATGGACGCCACAGACCCGGACGGACGAAACGAAGGCCTCAAAAAAAGGGCCAGTTTCAGTGCTGAAAGCAATACCTTCGACCTGATTGGACACATTCACTCGGATATATTTTTTCAGGATAAACTTTTACTGAACGGGATCGATTTGAGGATTAAAATGGTTCGCAGCAAAGCTGAATTCTGTTTGATGAAGGAAGGAAATGCAAATTTCAATCAGAAAATACTCAACGCTTCTCTTTTTGTGAAGAAAGTAACCGTCTCACCGTCTGTAAAAATCGGTCACGGACAAGCACTTCTCACCGCCACAGCCAAGTATCTGATCGAAAGAGTCTGTTTGAAGACCTTAAGTCTAGCTGCAGGGAGCCGCATTTGTTCACAAGAGAACCTCTTCCTCGGTCCCTTACCTAAAACCATTATCTTTGGGATGGTTGACAACGATGCCTTCAGCGGGTCGTACAATAAAAACCCTTTTAATTTTAAACATTACGATGCAGAGTTTATCGCGCTGTACGTAGATGGTACGCAATATCCTGCAAAGCCGTTTCAGCCTGTTTTTCAGTCCGGTAACGTGGTCCGTGAATTCCATTCTTTAATTTTAGCATCAGGAAAGCAGCTGAAAGATCAGGCACTGTCGATAAACAGAGAAGAGTACCTGAATGGATATACTTTATTCGCTTTCAACCTGAACCCCGATGACGATTGTGGGCAACATTTGTCATTAATAAAATCAGGCAATATGCGATTGGAACACAGATTTCGTCAACCACTTCCGATCACGGTGAACCTAATAGTGTATGCCAGTTTTGACAGCATTCTAGAAATAAACAATCGAAGAAACGTGCTCATCGATTACCAGTAACTCATGGATACCAGAGAACTAACGGAGGTTATGAGAAGTTGTCCTGAAATAGATAAAATATTTCATGGCGTGATGGCCTGTGACGAGCTACCTACAAGTACTCTGAGAAAGTTTCCAGCTTTATTCATCGTAAACACACATCCGAGACACATGCCGGGTGAGCACTGGCTAGCGTTATGCCTTAATGACGAAAACACAGGAGAATTTTTTGACTCGTACAGAAACCCTCCAGACTACGAACTCTTTCCTCAATCGATTCATTATTTTTTGACAAAGAACTGTTGCAAAATAAAATATAACCCTGCACAAGTTCAAAACTTTACGTCGGTTTGTTGCGGGCAACACTGTGTGTTTTTTCTGTGTCACAAAGCTAAAGGTTATTCATTTAACCGTATTATGTCTATGTATAGCAAAGATTTAATTAGAAATGATAACACTGTTGTGTCATTCGTTAAAAAAATGTACCCTAGAGTAAATAAAAAGCATTCAATTACATGTGTACAATGTGTTAACTCTCTAGATATGTTTCATTTACATATGTAGTGGAATGTTAAATGACGATGCTTCACAAGAAAAAATGTTAAACAAAAGTTATTTTATTGAAATAAAGGGTAACATAACATAACATGCTTTGTCCCTCGTCATTTTCAAAAACCAAACCAGTCAGTACGGTTAAAAACGGGGGATTTGAAAACTGGCGCAGAATCGTAGTCTTTGCTTTTAGGTGGGGAAACAAGATGAGAGATATCTTTAGATCTTTTTATGTCAGATATTTTGCGTCGAACACCGCCATTAGGTATTGCTGAAAAGGGTATATTTAGGTTGGCTACTGTCTGTAAGAACTCTTTCCAACCTAAAGGCCTCCGTTCGTCGGATACTCGATGAGGGGCCGTGAGATTTTTTAGCAAATCCACCATGTGAGATCCTTTGATAGTGTTTCCTTTAAAAATAAATTCACCGCTATCGTTCCACGCAGCCCCGGCTTTTAAAAGTTTTTCCATAACGTACGAAGCGTTTCTTTTGTTTCTAGCAGAAATGTTAGCGAGGACCTCTTGCACGATCTCGTCTTTGGGGGGTTCGGTCACAGCTGCTTCCGTTTTGCTTTCCAATATTTTAGGTAGAGACAGGTTCAACTGAGCGGTTTCCTGATCTCCTATTTTAACCAAGTTTAAAAAATTTTGCAGCACAGACGTGTAGAGTTTCGCCTTATCGTATTCGTTCAGATCAGTCCTTGATAAAATACCACGTATTGCATCGTCCAAGTTGTTTTCAACAGTCTTTCTTATGGTTTCCTTCTCCGCGGTGATGTTTCTAAGTTTATCGATCTGATGTTGAGGGACTAAATACATTTTCTCAGCAGTCTCCATGTTAATTGTTGCGGGACGCGATTAAGCTGCTTATAAAAGGAATGGCTACACTGAGCAAAGGCAGAAGAAATCCTCCGGATTGATTAATAACTTTCCTTTTTCTTTCAACGGATGCTCTTTTATCAGCAAATAGTTTGATCCATTTTTTTTGTTTTTTTAAAACCCGATACTGTTTTGTCGTCAGTGGTATGTTTCCCCTGAGCACGTTTAAAGCTAGTTCACATATGCTCAGGATGAGATCTGTGGGCGCATCGCGTAATATATCCTTTCTCCTTCGGTATGGAGACCTGTGTAATGAATTCAGCAACGGGAGGGTTTTTTTCAATCGCTCAGACATTTGGTGTCGATACTTTAAAGTTTTTTCTTCTTCTTCGGAACATACACAACCGGTTTCTCCCTCGGAAACAACCCTGAACGGAGACGAAGTTCTTCTGGCGTTTGTGCTTTCAGGTCAACAAATAAATACCCGTAAGGTCTAGAGACGGCATCGAGAAAGCATTCTAAAAAATACTTGCTGTTACCCGGATACATTTGACGAGCCAGTATGCTGATCTGTAATTTATCTCTAGGGTTTTTAAAAAGAACCATGTAGTTGGTGTTCAGGTTGATTGTTCTACTGGTCTTGCCTTGAAAAAACAAGTTTTGAACGAGGTAGATGACGCTCAGATTTCTGTGGTGTGTGTATTTTGTAAAAGCCTTTTCTACTTCGTCATTTTTACTGGCGGTTTCCATCAAGTCATCGATTACCAACAAGTTTTTTTTATTTGGAGGAAATAGTTCGTCATCACACAACGAATCAGGGATTCCTTGAAGAAAAATTATTTTTATTCTGGTCAATAATTCATCGTACAGAGGCTGCCAACACGTATAACACCAGACAATGTTTTCCGGAACAACCGACATTGCCTCTTTACAGTTTTCCAACAGCATTTTGATAAAAAAAGATTTTCCACTATTACTCGGTCCACATACGATACATGAAAAGGGAAGTTGCATCCTAGCGTCAAAAGCAGTCACGTTCATATTTTCCTTTACAAAACACATCAACAGAAACTATATACACATATATACAAGAATAGTCTTAATAGCCGTAAGGGAGAGTTGTAAAATCAGATAATAAAACACGCTTATCGTACACAACCCTGAACCTTTTCAACTGTGATTTGTTTCTCAAATGAAACCCCTTTTTATCTCTCACGATTTGGTTATGCGTGGTTACGAGATGACCTGTATGATCCGGATTTTTCACTTGCTCGTCCACCAGTTCTGTTAGTGATTTCAAATTAACAATTTCAGAATTGATACAATTTAAAGTAATGCCTTTAGCTTTCATGGTTGTTTTTCCTTTCATGGTTTTGTAACCGTAGGTTTTAGGACCTGCGCTTACAAATTCCACGATTTGATCGCCATCATCTAGTTCGCTGGTAAGACCACCCAAGTAATCGCTTAAGGGTGGCATCCAGTCACCTTCCTTACTTTTAAAAATGACGCTATCTGTGTCTGTGTACAAACAACGCTGATCCAATCGATCCATCAAATTGTACAGCTCAAGCCTAGCGTACGCTGCAGTGAAAATGCCGATGAATACATTAGCGTTTAGCGGTTTAATCAATCTCTCGTCTGCGTAACGCCACTGTACCATAGCCACCTCCTCATTCAAAAAAGAGAACTGACTCACATTATAAATATCGGAGAACATGAACTGTAAAAACTCGGCAGGATCACGAATTAAGGTCGTGTTCGATTTGTCTGGTCTTTGACACATCTTACCCCACAACGAATTTAGTGCGAGTTTAGCCACGGATCTTTTGGCAGGATTAACAGTGATAAATTTCGGATCCAACGTAATCCCTTCGTTCTCCTTATATTTGCGAATGTACTCACGTTTAGATGATTCATCAACGACCCAGGCCGGATAACCTGAACTTTCCTGTTTGGTCTTGAGGAACATTTTAATATATCTCGTAAAAAGCTTATCAGACCTTTTAGGAAAGTGCCACACTTCAAACACTTTTAGAATTTTGTAACCTTTTTCGACGGCTTTCTCAATTTCGATAGATGCCCATGTTCCGGTAAGAGCTCTCTCCTGAGCCGTATGCTCGCAATGTTTTAACTGATGTTCAGCACACGTTCTACATAGAGGAAAGAGGAGTTTGCTTTTTACACGAAATGGTAGAACAGGTGCCCACAGACCCCTAGGTGGTAATACCTTTGCTCTAATGATACCAAAGTAATATTTCAGAGGTTGAAAGTCACGATAAATGATGATAGGGTGATCGATCGGGTATGTCTTTGTCTTATTTACGAATGGGTAAAGCGAGGTAAAGTCGAAATAATCGATTCTCTCACCGGGTTGAGCTACATAATGCAAGTTTAACGCGTTTGTTCGACCGCCGTAAAGAGCATCTCGAGGGTTTAAACGCTCAGGAAAGTCAAAGTCTTTTAGAAAATTTTGCACGAGATTGTCGTTTTTCTTCATTTCATTCCACTCGTGTTCCCACATCAGAGTGACTTGCAAATTGAGAGTGTCTTGCAAATTCTTAATTCTCTCCATCGATTTTTGACGGATATCTCCGAAGGTTGCGTTTGATTTGGTAAGAGGATGCGGGGTCATTGAGGGAAAACACTTTTCACAGCCGTGATAAAAACACCCAAGAAACTCAAAAACCTTACGGTTTTCCCCTTCCTCACAGTAACCATCTACGTAATAGGTACCGAACCTGACTTCACCTTCGTTCAACGCGTGGCGAATGGGTAGGTTTTGCGTTTTTGAAACATATTCGAGCCATTGTATGGAAGGTGTTGAGAAAGATTTCTGAGTGGTGATGTAATTATCAAGAGGCGGAATAGCTAAAGTGTCTTTACGCAGGAAGTTGGTTCTAAAGATTTTCATGCACACAGATGCGATCGTTATGCATTTAAAAGGATCGACCTTTGTACTATCCAGAATTTCTTGTCTGAAAGCTATACAACCCTTTCTCAAAATTTCTACATCGTTCACACAGTATTCCGCCATCTCTTTCTTGAAATCAAAGACTTTGTCAGAAACCGTTCTGTACCACTTAAAGAATTCTTCTCTATCCTTAGGCATCATGCCATCTACACCGTAAAACTTAGGGTCAGGATACGGCCCTATGTAATCCTGATGTTCTACGGTGTTCCAGAAATGGGGAAAATAGCCTTTCTTGCTTTCCGAAAAACCCATGGCTTTTGGGATGCTACTCAATTTCATGGGTAAGAACGATAGACTATCAATGTAGGACTGACGAAACGCGGTATCGATGAAACACAAAATTTTACCGCCTTATGCTATGATTTCGGGTGTGATTCCTTCTTTCACTAAATGGTTTAACAAAAGGTATGAATCGAACCCTCTAGCGTTATGGGCTATAAACTTGTATCCGTGGTATGCATTACACCGAAACTTTTTAAAGAAGGCACTGACGCAATCATCCCCTTCAGCCACCCACTCCTCACCCTTAAAATCAATACAGCATATGAAATTAGCTACATGTGTTCCTGTTTCCTGCCTAGTCTCGAAATCGTAAAACACATAATCCGTATTTTCGCTTTCTTTCCTGGCCCTCTGTATAAAACATCTATGCTCGATATCCTCATCGAGTTTTTGGCCACAGAGTATGCATTTCGATTGGGCACATACGTGATTCTCACGATTAGAAGGTTTATCCCTTATCACACGTTTACATTTACCGCAGTAGAATCCCGTTTCACACATAGAATATTCGCCTTTGTGCGATTGAATCTTTGCTTTATGCATCTCGAAACAGTATTGGGAGCTACACAGTCTCTGACACTCTGGACATTTAGTAACATTCTTAGGGTGTTTGTAACAATCGGGGTCGTGACAAACGTTGCAGCTATAAGCGCATTTATGCTTCCATAAAACGTCAAACCCCGAATGGCAGAAATGACAAACATGACTCGTTCCTAAAAGTCCGTTGATACTTTTAACCCCGTAATAGTGGTTGTCATGTAAAAACAAGTAAATGGTTTTTTCGTGGGGAGTCTTGCTAGTTTGAAAGAAAGAGTATCCGGCTTTGCTAGCAGAACAGTGTACGATTACGATTTTGCAATTCAAATGTCTCTCAAATCTCGGTACGTCAGCGAAGCTGACAGCGGTGTTTACCGATAATCCCACATCGTGTTGTAATTTTCTAGCGATTTGTTCGGTTTCAAAATCATTTTTTTCACGATTCAAAAGTTGGCTAACACACAAGGCGAAGCACATGTTGTCTCTGTTGTGAAAAATGTATAGATGCTGCATTTTCTTCTGCAGGGTTTCTGTTTTGAATATATGGCCTATTTTCCTTCTAATTCCACCACCCCGAGGTGGTCGAACGATTTGGACAACTATTTCAAGGGTATTATCGGTAAAAATTTCACGTTTACTCTGAATTGCATTTTCGAGCATGGTCAGAAAAGAACCTAAATCGATGACACCATTGTCTAATTGAACGCGTGATGAAACATTGATCGTATCACCTCTAATTTAAACGGTGACTACATCCTTGGCAGAAATTAAATTGTTAGCGATTTCAATCGCGCTGTTTAAAATCTCTAAAACATAATTATAAAAATCTGCAAAGCTGTCAACGTTCGCGATAGAAGAAAAATTCACTCTTCTCCTAATCTCAGTGTTGTTGAATCTTTCCCGATTAATTATTCTAATATTAGGATCTAATCCATCACCCTCTTGCTCTACTTGGATATCGGGCGAGTTTTCCACTTGAGAATCTTGGGTATTGGGCGAATGTGTGTTTTCCATTTGAGAATCTTGGGTATTATGTGAGTGTATGTTTTCCATTGGGCGGTTGCGTTCATTATCGTTTTTTGTGCAATATTGTCAGGGTTTTCGATTAAGTTAACAAGACCGTCATTTATCCTCATAAGACTTTGATTAAGTTCGTGTATCATATCATGAGAACATAACGGTCTAGGTTCCTGAGCGTTTTCTGGAGTCGAGACGATATTCTGAACGGGAGATAATGACATATTTTCATTGATTTGATTCACCACGTCTATTAAACATGGATTTATCTGCATAGATTCTCTTTGTTCAATTAGGTTATTTTGTAGCTCTAACAGACATTGATTTAATTCGAAAAATATGTCGTGCGACGTCACCGGCGTACTTGATACAGTTTGACTGGAATTTTGACTGGGGTTTTCATTTTGAGTATTGCTCTGTTCTGACGATCTTAAATTTTCATTCAACTGATTGACTGCATCGATTAGATCAGGGTTTATTTGTACTGAATGACCGTGTTCATTTAGGTTATTATGTAACTCTAACAGACATTGATTTAATTCAGAAATTATATCATTTGGCGTCACCGTTGTGTTTGATACGACGTGATTTGGACTCTGATTAGGTCTCTCACTAATGACTTGGTGTGACGGAATTAAACTTTCGTTCAGCCGGTTGATCGCTTCAGTTAAACATGGGTTCAGGAGTGTGTGCGAATCATTTGAAAAACTCTGGTTTCCGTCATAAAAGAAATCATGTGATAATGGAGAATTTTCGGTTCTCTTTTTTTTAGTCTCCATATCCGAACTGCATTTCAGTCGTTTCTGTGCCATATCTATCATACAATTTTCTAATCAACTTTATGCTCACTGTGAGACATCTATTCACATTTTCAAGCGTGCTGTACAGTAAAGGGATAAAATCTGTACCTCGACCAGAATCAAGTGTATAATCAATCTGTCCAAAGTTTTCCAATAAATCAGTCTTTGCTTCGAAGAATTCACGCCACACTGTGCAGATCTGTTGTAGTTCGATGTCTTGTTGAATGTCGGTTTCCGAGATGATTTCCTCTTGGTCTTCTATTGCATCACTCGTATCTATAAGTCACAGAACATGTGAAAGAGCTTTTATTTTTTTTTTTTTTTTGTGCTGTGTAAATAGAATGTAAATATACTACAACTCACCTGAAATATCTCCGTCATAATCACTGTTAGTCACGTTTCCCTCAAATTCTGAATATGATACAAACAATGTTATATTCACATATGAAAGACTTTTACAGCATGAAACATTCACAATTTTATGTTGTGACTTACGTGTGGAACTCAGATTCAAAAGGTCATGAGTGGTTGTTTCGGGAATCTCATCATCAGAAATAATCACCAAGCTGTCTATAAAACAGTAAAACATATTTTTAATAACTTAACATTCTCATTTTAGATCACTACATAGATCTAAGAGACCAATTTTAATTACCTATACACTAGAATCAGATGAGCTTAACTCGGTCTTGCACTGTAATATAAATGTAATGAATATTTACAATTTAGATAAAGTATCGTACCAGATTACATAATGACCAGATAAGTATGATGATTTTTGTACTCAGAATGATTAGTTCTAAGTTTATATCAATATCATTGCCTACTGGATAATTACATAAACATTGTATTTCAATTTATATTTAACTATTAATTGATTAAAATACAAATTTTTACCTGCCGAGAAATCCATGGTGTCTGGAAGTAGTGAAGGATAGACTCTGGAAATTCTGTTGAACTTTGCCGATGTTCAAACTTTCGAAGTAGTGAAGAACTGACTCTGGAAATTCGGTCGAACCTTTTCCGATGTTAAAACTTTCGAAGTGCTCGACTTTATAAACAGGTTCGTATCCATTCGAGTGTGTGTGTGTGTGTGGGGTGTGTTTGTGCTCGGGAATGCATCAGAACGGGGGTTTTACGTTGTTGACCTTTTGACCTAGGCCTGACTCGGAGTGCTTCATATTCTACGTGAAAGGAAAAGATCGTGTGTTCCCGGGACCGAGAACTTGAAAAGCAAAACGGTTCCTTTTTCTGCATCGAAAAAAAACCCGGCTGTACATCCGTTTGACATTACCCAATATTGAATCTTTTCATGTTCTAACATTTTTTCTATTCTTCCCAAAAAAGGGTGAGCTTTTTTCGGCGCGTTAGGACAAACATCAGCCATGTTGTAAGATCGCACACGTTGTTCTAAGTGCAGAGTATTATAAAGCCTAGAGGGATGCTCGACTTTTATAAGCAGGTTCGTATGCATGCGTTTGTCTGTACATGCACGTGTGTGTTTGTGTGTGTGTGTGTGTGTGTGTGTGTGTGTGTGTGTGTGTGTGTGTTTGTGTGATATTTTTGTTTGGATGTGGGATACACATGGCCGTACCAGGTATGGTCACGATTTGGATGTGAACCAGATTTAACATAACTATATATATTTTTATGACCTACCACAGAGTGTTAGAAAAAACATGAGTGTGCAACTTGTGTGTGTGTGTGGTGGGGTGGGGGGGTGGGGGGGGGACACATGGCCGTACCAGGTATGGTCACGATTTGGATGTGAACCAGATTTAACATAACTATATATATTTTTATGACCTACCACAGAGTGTTAGAAAAAACATGAGTGTGCAACTTGTGTGTGTGTGTGGTGGGGTGGGGGGGTGGGGGGGGGGGGACACATGGCCGTACCAGGTATGGTCACGATTTGGATGTGAACCAGATTTAACATAACTATATATATTTTTATGACCTACCACAGAGTGTTAGAAAAAACATGAGTGTGCAACTTGTGTGTGTGTGTGTGGTGGGGTGGGGGGAACACATGGCCGTACCAGGTATGGTCACGATTTGGATGTGAACCAGATTTAACATAACTATATATATTTTTATGACCTACCACAGAGAGTTTCATATTCTATGTGAAAAGAAAGAACATGTGTGCAACGTGTGTGGGGCGGAAAAACACATGGCCGCACCATGTATGGTCACGAATGGATGTGATCCAGATTTAACATAACTATTCATATTTTTATGATCATGACCTTTGATCTAGATATAGAGAGTTAGAATGTGTATCTTTTTGACCTTTGACCGATACCTGTCAAAACTACGGTTACAATATATACAAACTATCTCTCTCTAGCGTATACTTCACAAAGTTTAGTGTTCGAACAGTCTCTTTTATGTATGGTGTGATTGTGAGTGTAAATGGGAACAGGTGTCTCTGATTGGAACCCCGGAGAAGGTGAACGTGTATGTGTTGGAAGTATAGTCCTCTTCGGCCATGTTTGTAATTGTTGGTTTGCTGTGATATGACAATCTAGAGTCTGTGAAGATATGTTTTTTTTTCTCGATCACAACTTATTTTTCTCATGATGTTGAAATGCATGATTAGGCATAATAATGTACATCAGGGATTAGCACATCCCTTTTTACATGAATCAGGGATCAGCATAAGAGAAAATAGCTAGTGTAGAGGATGTGTTACTGTTTTGGTGTTGCAAGATTCTTGGTTTGATCCTGAGTTCAAGTGACTTTTTGTTTGACTATGTTTTGCCCAATTTTCCCCTTTGGGACTACAGTGTCCATGATGGTAGTATGTGACCAGTTTACATGATGTTTGAGAGATGCCACCTAAATGCTTTGCAGCTCAGAAGAGAAATGGTGATGAAAATCTTTGGAAATGGGATATAATTACTGCAGAATCACCATTGTGCCACTGGCACTGGCCATAACAATGTAATGCTAGAATGCTACTACTACGTGATCTCTTGAAATAACTTTTTGTTATCATGATATCACGAGAAAAATATATTTTGATCTCAAGAAAACAACTTTTATTACCTTGAGATCACAAAAAATCTCATGGCTCCACTGAAATATGTAGGGGAGACAGCTCAGAGGAGACATCGGATCAGCTCAGAGGAGACATTTTGCAAACTTTATATTTTTCTGTGATAAGTTGAAATTTGTGTATTTATTAATTATGCATTAGATATTACCTCCATAGCCACCAGCAATAATATCCTAAATGTAGTGAAAACACTAATTAAGAGCATAGTAACATGACCGAAACAAAATCAGACAAGACTTTATCAAACTATCCTAATACATAGAAACTAATCTAACACATAAACACACACACATGCACACACACAAATGTCAACAAAGAAGGGTTTTGAATAAAATTCAAACATTCTAGCACTGTATGCTATTTCTCAGACCATGACCTGAACAAACCATCAACTTATCAGTTTAACCTTCATTTCATTTAGAAGGACTTTTTATTAAATACACCAGTTCAGCAAGAATCTGGAGGTACGGTACTTGTTGTCTCTTTGGACGTGGATTCCCTCGTTGCATCATCGTTCTGGGGGGGAATCCCGGTCATGTGGATTCGTCAGCGGTCTGGCCGGCTTTTGAGTGGCGTCTTGTGAAACCAATCAGGATGACGAATGGTATGAAGGCATACTAGCAGTGTCTCGTAGGTGGGTTGCAAAGCTTGCCGGTGGTTCTTTGGGAGGTTTTGCAGGAACCGGTTGTTACAGACTTGGCTCAGAGCAAGCTGTCATGGAAATCCACCTATAAGAATTTGAAGAGACAGAACTCAGGCAAAACACATTATTTTATTTTTAAGATTCTCAAGAACTGAGAGGCACTCTAAGCCCAGAGCACTTCTGCTGAGGCTCCATTAAAGAGAGGTTTTACAGGGTTTTCTTATACATCATAATTATCATAATTACACGCTTTTACAAAAACAAAATCACATTTATAGAAAACAGGATCTTCAAAAACTGCTTACATGAGAGATACATAAATTAAAATAGACAGTGAGTAGGTGTCTGCCCCTCGTATATCAAAAATGGTTCAACAGCAGAAACAACGTCAGGAAGAAGTCTGGGTCACTCTGTCTGAATCTCTCTATACTTAACATTGTTGTAAGTAGAAAGCAGGAATAGAACAGCACTCATGCACTTATAATTCTTGAGTCAATACAGAAGTTCACAGTTAGCACCTTCTTACATTCTTAAGGTGAATACATGTTTAACTATTAGTTCGCATAATCAAGTAAATACTGATTCATTGCCATTACTGATTATAGGTAAACTTTTTCACCACACAAGTGTGTTCTCGTGATTTCGAGGGGTAAGAACTTCTGGAGCTTTTGGTTGATGAGAACTCCTTGTAGCTGTTGATAGATGGATGTGAACTCCTGAGAACTCGTTGAAGATGTTGATTGAAGAGAACTTCAAGTTACCTTTGTGTCAGTGGGCTTCAACTCTTTCTATCTGGGCCGACCCCAAAGTTCTTGTTTTAATCAGCATGACGTTAGGGAGTGGAGTAAACTGCATTTTCCTCCTCTGACATTAATTAGCATATTATCCTCTGAGTTATGTGCTGTGCAAACTTTCCACAAGGTAAAGTTAGAACTTTGGTCAAAAGTTAGAAAGTTAGAAATTTACTTCATCCCAGCTCTTAGGAAATTAAACAATGATCACACACATACCAAACATCACACACTTTTATCAATACACTCCTTAACCATTACGATACATGTTAAATGATCAAAAGCATAATAAGGAACTGGTGGCTATAGGTATGATACAAATAAGGAATGACATTAAAAGACAACAAGTTTTCAAACCATAGTGCATCACTTTAAGATTCATTGTCCTCTTAGGAAATGTAAAGTAACCTGATGCATTTGTTAAAAGATGGGTTCTGTGGACTATATGAATGGTGGTGAGAGCAGGGAGAACTTTGTGTTCCTGGGGGGAAAGCACAAAGGACATTCAATGAGGGTCCTTGGGGGAATCAACCCTATATTGTTTGCTAGATAGCTTAAAATGGGTAGATGGTAATTATCTCAGCTCATCAATGTCTGAGAGTGAGGATTCGTTGTTTTATGGTTCCTGTGGCAAAATAAGTGGAGTTCTTTTGTAATGTTTGGTCCATCTTTCTGTGATTTTCCTGCTGCCTGTTCACTTACAATCCTACATGACCTTTCTGGACTTCCATAAATATGTTATAATTTCTAAAGTGACAGCTCATCACACAGATGTGTAGCGCAGAGACTCTACATAAACTGATTAAAAATGTGTGTAATCATTGATATGGTGAAGTTTTCTGTTAGGATACATTTATTTAACATTTATGGATAGAGTCCCAAGTGTAAGCATGGTAACAGTCAGTAGGATTTTCTACAAGGAAGTTAGTTAGTTAGTTACCATGCCTACACTGTTTCTATAAATGTTAAATAAATGTCTCCTGTTGTTGGTTACATTTTAGAAACTTTACCCCATACAGTCTTTCCCTCACATGCATATTTTTTTCTTTTTTTCTTTAAGTTAATGAGACAAAAAACGTGTCATGTTACTTAGAAAGTGTACAGTGCAAACTCCTCTGTCCTGAAGACTCAACTCTTGCATATAATCCATAAATATAAACAGTTAAAAAGGGATATGTAAATGGTCTGCACTTATATAGCACTTTTTTACCCTTAGCAGTTCTACAAAGCACTTTACACTGTTTCTTATTCACCCATTCACAGACACACTCAGACACCAATGGCAGCAGAGCTGCCATGCAAGGTGCTAGCCTGCCATCGGGAGCAAATTGGGGTTCATGTCTTTCCCAAGGATACTGGCTGGGGATCAAACCGCCAATCCTGTGATTAGTGGACAACCTGTTCCCCCACCTGAGCCACAGCCAGCCCAACAAAATATGTTGTTCATTAATAAAAAAAAAAAAATTGTAATTGCCTGCATAGTAAGAGGTATATTATCTCTGACATAAAAACTTGTAAACTACTCAAAATACCATAATTCTTTGTTTATTTAGGCTATATTCTTATTATGTTAGCAGCTGCTGCAGTTGCAGTTAAAGAAATTTTAAAATTTTGGGGTGCTGTGGCACCCTCAGCTCCCCAAATGCATCAGTAGCAAGGTGTTTCAGCCTGCAGACCCTCCACTCACAGGATTATTTTTTGTTTTTCACAAGATTGTGTGTAAATTCTAGATACTGTTGTGTGTGAAAATCCCAGGAGATCACCATTTCTGCAATACTCAAACCAGCCCATGTGGTACCAAAAACAATGCCATGGTTAAAGTCACAGAGGTCATATTTTTCTTCATTCTGATGTTTGATATGAACATTATATGAAGCTCTTGACCTGTATCTGCATGATTTTATGCATTGTGCTGCTGCCACATGATTGAATGATTGGACTGCATAAATGAGCAGGTGTACAAGTGTTCCTATTTAAGTGGACAATGAGTGCACATGCTGCATAAGTAATGCAGAAGATATATGCAACAGGTGCAGTAAAGGTGAACAAGGTGAAACCAGTTGATATTCAAAATGTTTGATGAAATATCAGTCATTCATTCCTTAGGTTTCCAAAATTCTGAGATTGAATATGAGCTATTTTCCCTACATTTCCTCACCTTGCCCCCATAAGAACAACTAGTAATGCAAACTGGTAAAGGCTTAGTGGTTAGCATGTTCGCCTCACACCTCCAGGGTCGGGGGTTTGATTCCCACCATGACCATGTGTGTGTGGAGTTTGCATGTTCTCCCTGTGCTGTGTGGGTTTCCCCCGGGTACTCTGGTTTCCTCCCCCAGTCCAAAGACATGCATGGTATGCTGATTGGCATGTCCAAAGTGTCCGTAGTATGTGAATGTTTATGTGTTTGTGTGCCCTGGGATGGATTGGCACCCTGTCCAGGGTGTACCCTGCCTTGTGCCATAGGCTCCAGGTTTCCCCGTGACCCTGAAAAGGATGGATGGATATTTTGCATACAAAGGCAAAGTGTAAATGCAGACAGTGTATTTATAATGTACAGAACTAATTCTATAATAAGATATATTGCAAAAGGAAGGCAATATGAAAGGCAACATGAAACATGAAAGGCAATATAGACATAGTAATTTAAGAAAAATAATGATCTAATTGAAAATATATTGTGAGGTTTAAAGTATGTATGTATGTTAGGCAATTCTGATGAAGAGTATGCATCGGTGTTTTTCCACTCTAAGGTTTAGTTTATTCTTTCAAAAATAATATATCAGAATTTCAGCTTTCATTTCCTGATAGTTACATTATTATTTACATAATTTTTTTTACATTATTTACATCAAAGACTTCAACCTGAGCTTTCAATAGAGAAGATGCCAAAGCTTTGGAATACATCTGACCTGTTCCGAAGACAAGGCTCCCCTCCCTGAACAATTATAGACTAGTAGCCCTCATATCACATGTTATGAAGGTCCTGGAGAGACTAGTGCTGTTCCATATCAGACCTTTGGTCAGCTTTTTTTCTGGATCCTCTGTAGTTTGCCTACCAGTCACAGGTAGGCATGGATAATGCTACTATGCCATGAAGGTCCGGAGAGACTAGTGCAAAAGGCCCACTTCCATCTGGACTGCAACAACACCACAGTGAGAATCACTTTCTTTGGTTTCTCGAGCTCATTAACACCAAGCAACTTTTCCTGATGAGAAGGAAGATGAGAAGAATACAGGTGGACATGTCCCTGATCTCCTGGGTCACTACCCGTTGGACAGACCCCAGTTTGTGTGGCTGGGTACCTGCCTGTCTGAGCACCTGCTGAGCAGCACTGGAACACCACAGGGAACCATGCTCTCCCCCGTCGCTTTACCCTGTACACTGTAGACTTTCAGTACAGGTCGTATCTCAGAAATTTTCTGACCACTCAGTGTTGGCTGGTTGCATCAGGGATGGTCAGGAAAAGAAGTAGAGGGATCTGGTCAACAACTTTGTAGAGCGGTGGGGGAAGAACCATCTGCTCCATAATATGGCCAAGACCAAGGAGATGGTGGAGCACTACAGGAGGAAGAGGACCACATCCAGTCCCATTACTTTCATGGGTCAGGACGTTAAGTTGGTTGACACCTACAGTACATATATCTTGGTGTATATCTCGACAACACGCTGGATTGGAAAAACTCAGAGGCTGTGTACAGGAAAGGGATGAGCAGACTCTACTCAGGTCCTTTAATGTTTGCAGCAAGATGTTAGAGATCTTCTACCAGTTTGTGGTAGCCAGTGCAGTCTTCTTTGCAGCAGTATGCTGGGGAGGTGGCATTAGAGCTGGAGATGCAAAAAATAACAAACTAATCAAGAAGGCTGGCTCGCTCTTGGGCTGTTCTCTGGATGGTTTTGAGGTGGTGGTGGAAAAGAGCCACTCAGCCATTCTGGACAATAAATGGCATCCTCTCCATGACCTACTGGTTAACCAATGGAGCTCCTTTAGTAGAAGTCTCATTCAGCCCTGCTGTGGAAAGAAATGGTAAAGGAGGTCATTTGTACCAACAGCGATCATACTGTGCAACAGTTCATGACTGTGCTGGGATACTATTTTGCACTGAGCCAGTCTGGGTCTGAGCACACTTATATCATTATGATGCAGTTTTTTGTTTTGAAGAAAATCGGAGCAAACGTGCCCTTGCACAGCACAATGGAGTACATCATCGTAACGTTACTTGAAAATTTTTTTTTTAACTTTTGGTGTGTTATTTTTTATGATATTATTATCTCTATACATTATCTTTATATTATCTTCATTATCTCTATACATGATTGTGCTTTTTTTTATCTAAAGCGACTTGAGAAGCTTCTTTTAAAGGGGCTGTAAACAAAATTCCCCCACTGGCCCTTATCTGTCATGGCCCAAAATAATCTCCATCCCTGAATTGGCTACATCACTCCTCTCCTCTTCACCAATAGATGGTGTGTGCTTGGCATTCTGGCACACTATGGCTGCTATCACATCATCCAGGTGGATACTACACACTGGTGGTGATTTGAGATTTCCCTCCATACAATGTAAAGCACTTTGAGTGTCT
This sequence comes from Ictalurus punctatus, assembly GCF_001660625.3. Taxonomy (NCBI): domain Eukaryota; kingdom Metazoa; phylum Chordata; class Actinopteri; order Siluriformes; family Ictaluridae; genus Ictalurus; species Ictalurus punctatus. Next base: position 16,936,266 of record NC_030420.2, read on the forward strand.
AGAAAAGCACTATATAAATTAAAGGAATTATCATTAAAGTTTATTTTTATTGTGGCTTATTTGTACTCATTTGGGACACAGTGACATATGGCCCTCTCACACCTAATAGACTGCCTAATAGATTGCCTAATAGATTTATATGCCTAATAGATGTGTGAGCACACAGTGCATCACAACTTGCATAAGCATATGGGGCTACTTAGCCGCAGACCGGTCAGAGTGCCCATGCTGACCCTGTCCACTGCCGAATGCACCTAGAATGGGCATATGAGCATCAAAACTGGACCATGGAGCAATGGAAGAAAGTGGCCTGGTCCGATGAATCACATTACCTGGGGAAGAGATGGTACCAGGATATATTATCGGATGTAGGCAAGCTGGTGGAGGCAGTGTGACACTCTGGCCAATGTTCTGCTGGGAAACCTTGGGTCCTGGCATTCATGTGGATATTACTTTGATACATACCAGCTATCTAAACATGGTTGCAGGCCAAGTTGCATACCCCTTCACGGCAATGGTATTCCCTAATGGCAGTGGCCTCTTTCAGCAGGATAATGCATCCTGTCACACTGCAAAAATTGTTCAGGAATGGTTGGAGGAACATGGCAAAGAGTTCAAGGTGTTGACTTGGCCTCCAAATTCCCAAGATCTCAGTCTGATTGAGCATCTGTGGGATGTGCTGGACAAACAAGTCCAATCCATGGAGGCCCCACCTCGCAACTTACAGGACTTAAAGGTTCTGCCGCTAATGTATTGGTATTGGTGCCAGATACCACAGCACACCTTCAGAGGTCTTGAAGTGCAATTTAGACTAAGTATTCTGGTCATCTTAAAAGAATGTCAGTGGATGGGTCCTTTTCCAGTTGCACATCCAGAAAATATTTTAGATCACTCAGTCCATCCTTATTAGAAATGACCATGTACAGGCTTTTATGTCCATTTAGAAAAGTAATGGGTTGACATGTTGTAACTTTTAAATTGTGCAAGAATTTGTTGAAAAATTTCATCTGGAATTTGAGTTAGTATTTCAGTGGGACAATTACAAGCAGAAACAGTGGAATATCCAGGATTGTTTTCTTTATGTATATTTGGAAGAAGATAGTTGCAACAAGAAATAGAAATAAGTGGGGCAGTGATGTCATTGTCAGTCTCTCTCTTTCTCTCACTAACTCACTCATTACGGGAGACACTGAAAGAACAAAGAGACACACCCTTGGAAACTCTGGGTAATCCAACGCAGTGGCCTGTACCATGAAGCCAGTTTAGGTGGCTAGCCAGGTAAGTTTCAGTTTATTCTGTGCCAACCCTTGGTTTTAGGTAACATTAAAGTGGCTCGTCTTTTTTTTAATCGGTATAGTAACTTAAGCTCCACTGCTAACCTGTTCCCGGGCAAGTTACGTTCTGCATAAAAGAACTCAAACCCAACTTGGACCAATCAGCTGTGAGCATAAGTCCCGCAACTAATTCAGTTTAATGTCTATTGCAATGGCTTCACAATTTCTTTGTAATCCTGTGGACATCTCAGTGCAAATTGTAAGAAGAGCACTTTGCAGAGAAAGAGTTTTTAGGGCTAGACAAAATCCCCTGGCTTTATCTGATACTTACGTCCATGAAAGATCTTGATTTTAAAAAAAAAAATTTACCGGAAACTCTGATCTGCACCACCTTAAACCACAGGTTTGATCACAATGCCATTTATTTCTTTTCTTTTTAGATCTTTCATGGCTATGTATTCTTCTATAGGTAGATTGAGGTTTTTGGCTGAGTTTTTTTCCCACCCCTCACAGCCGATGTGGACTTTTGTCCTAAATGTCCTGTTTCTCTGAAAGATTTTGTGCACTACACTTAATTTTTCATTGATCTAATATATCATATGTGACAGCTGCCAGGGAGAAATTTTAGTGCGTTTGTTTTGGGCAAGTAAATCATTGTCAAAGTCTGTAGCATTGGGCAGAAACATGTAATCCATAATCAAAAGGAGAAACAGGTGTACGATCAAATTATTCTTCTCTTTTGCCTAGGGCTCAAAATCACTAAACCCACCCCTGCTTTTCAATGCCATCAAAAGGAACTGAGAGGCTCACTGGAAATGTTTGTGCAAATGCAATGGATACAAACACCTGCAGAGAAAGGGGAGGGAGGGGGAAAGAGGGTTTAAGATGAATTTATAGTTTTCATGCAGCTCTGCAGCATGAAAGTCCTTATGCTGCACACATTGATTTGCTCCGTCCTTTATTGTGTTCTGTAACGTGTGTATATATGCAGCCAAATACAAATGCGTATGTATTCTCAACCTGTAGTTTATATGGGGCAGGTGGGAAGCATCAAATAGGGATAATCCATTATCAAACACACAAAAGACAGGCGAGGGTCAAAGCCGGGGTGGGGGTTTAATACAGTCAACAACGGCTTAGAAATGAATATGCATAGAATGAGCCTTCGAAATCACACAGAGAAGTGAGGATTTACAGTGCATCCGGAAAGTATTCACAGCGCTTCACTTTTTCCACATTTTGTTATGTTACAGCCTTATTCTCATATGGATTAAATTCATTATTTTCCTTAAAAATTTTACAAACAATACCCCATAATGACAATGTGAAAGAAGTTTGTTTGAAATCTTTGCAAATTTATTAAAAATAAAAGACAAAAAAAGCACATGTACATAAGTATTCACAACCTTTGCCATGACACTCAAAATTGAGCTCAGGTGCATCCTGTTCCCACTGATCATCCTTGAGCTGTTTCTACAACTTGATTGGAGTCCACCTGTGGTAAATTCAGTTGATTGGACATGATTTGGAAAGGCACACACCTGTCAATGTAAGGTCCCACAGTTAACAATGCATGTCAGAGCACAAACCAAGCCATGAAGTCCAAGGAACTGTCTGTAGACCTCCGAGGCAGGATTGTATCGAGGCACAGATCTGGGGAAGGGTACAGAAACATTTCTGCAGCATTGAAGGTCCCAATGAGCACAGTGGCCTCCATCATCCGTAAATGGAAGAAGTTTGGAACCACCAGGACTCTTCCTAGAGCCGGCTGCCCGGCCAAACTGAGCGATAGGGGGAAAAGGGAGTCAGGGAGGTGACCAAAAACCTGATGGTCACTCTGACAGAGCTCCAGTGTATCTCTGTGGAGAGTGGAGAACCTTCCAGAAGAACAACCATCTCTGCAGCACTCCACCAATCAGGTCTGTATGGTAGAGTGGCCAGATGGAAGCCACTCCTCAGTAAAAGGCACATGACAGCCCACCTGGAGTTTGCCAAAAGGCACCTGAAGGACTCTCAGACAATGATGAAACAAAGATTGAACTCTTTGGAATGAATGACAAGCGTCATGTCTGGAGGAAACCAGGCACCACTCATCACCTGGCAATACCATCCCTACAGTGAAGCATGGTGGTGGAAGCATCATGCTGTGGGGATGTTTTTCAGCGGCAGGAACTGGAAGACTAGTTAGGATCGAGGGAAAGATGAATGCAGCAATGTACAGAGACAACCTTGATGAAAACCTGCTCCAGAGCGCTCTGGACCTCAGACTGGGGTGAAGGTTTATCTTCCAACAGGGCAACGACCCTAAGCACACAGCCAAGATAAAAAAGGAGTGGCTAAAGGACAACTCTGAATGTCCTTGAGTGGCCCAGCCAGAGCCCAGACTTGAACCCGATTGAACATCTCTGGAGAGATCTGAAAATGGCTGTGCACCGATGCTCCCCATCCAACCTAATGTAGCTCGAGAGGTCCTGCAAAGAAGAATGGGAAAAATTGCCCAAAAATAGGTGTGCCGAGCTTTTAGCATCATACTCAAAAAGATTTGAGGCTGTAATTGGTACCAAAGGTGCTTCAACAGAGTATTGAGCAAAGGCTGTGAATACTTATGTAAATGTGCTTTTTTTTGTTTTTTATTTTTAATAAATTTGCAAAGATTTCAAACAAACTACTTTCATGTTGTCATTATGGGGTATTGTTTGTAGAATTTTGAGGAAAATAATGAATTTAATCCATACTGGAATAAGGCTGTAACATAACAAAATGTGGAAAAAGTGGAGCGCTGTGAATACTTTCCGGATGTACTGTAAATACACAGACTGATCATGAACTAAACAAGTAACAGATGGAATGACACAGATACAACACAAGGGGTATCGAAAGAAACAGAAAATGAAAATAATGAAGAGCATTTTGATCTGAAGGGATTCGTGAGAGTAGTGGAGTTGTGGACATGGTTAAGTTGCCAGGGTGCAGAACGTGACCTACAGAGTGTTCAAATGATATATGACACATTGATATACATCATGTATTTTTGACACTGACATTCATTGCCTACAAGGTGCTGTATATAAGTTGTATGTGAACATTTTTTCTGTGAGACTGGGTTGCATTATGTGGTTTATGTTTTTTGCTTTCTCATTTTGCAGGAATATCTACAATAGGCAGCCTTCTTTAGAATAAAAGTGTATTTTAATTTATACTAATACAAAGAGATTCTAGTCACTTAAATGTGGACCTTTGACAGTAAATCCAGTTTTGTCCTGGAGCAGTAACAGTGATTTACAATATTTATAGCCACAGTGGTGGCTTGGCGGTTAATGCACTGGGTTACTGATCAGAAGGTCAGTGGTTCACTGCCAAGCTGCTTGAGCCCTTGAGCAAGGCCCTCTCTGCTCCAGGGGTGCTGTATCATGGCAGACCCTGCAACTTCCTAAAATATATGCGAAGAAAATAATTTCACTGTGTATATGTAATAAATAAAGACTCTTTATATAATTATTTACAATAGAATAATGTAAGTAGTGCAGACTAGAAAGGTTAGAATGTGAAAAGGAGTACCATTTGTTTCTCCTTCAGTCTGCTCTATTACTAGGTTCTTCTGCTTCTGTCTCTGGTTCTTACAGCTGGTAACCAGCCGATAACATAAAATACCATATGTTTGTTCTTGTTAACTAGCCTAGCAGTCTGTCTGATGAATTTGTAACTAACATTACTTAGCTAGAACCAAAGTCTTCTGGTTCACTGGAAAATTTAGCTAGCCTGTTTATCTCTTATTTTTACCTTTTCTGGGTACATATTGCTATGATGTTTGACAAAATCATGATATTAAGTTTTTAAAATTGAGATAGGATATAAGCATAGCTCTACTATCTAAGCATTAATTCCAAATTTAGTCACTGTTATTGTCAAACACACTTGCATGCATCAAATCTTCTCAGTTATAGTTCACTCTTGTTCTCAGTCCAAAAAATTCTCCTTCACTTTTTGTCCTGTATAATGCTAAGATCTACTGTTTTATTAGCTAAACAGGTGATATGTATTCTAGCACAATCAAAGAAAGGAAAAAAGGTTGTACAGAAAGGGAAAATGTACATTTATTTAATTAACAATAAATAATCGGTATTCCTTTTTAATTGTAGTTGGCAAAAAAATACAACATGGTGGTAGTGTCTCCCATTCTGGAGAGGGATGAGATCCATGGAGGAACACTGTGGAACACAGCAGTTGTTGTCTCAAATACTGGGACTGTCCTGGGAAAAAGCCGGAAAAATCATATTCCACGTGTGGGAGACTTCAATGAGGTCAGTTTGACTCTTATTTGCTCCATCAGTTACACAGTGCCTGTTGCACAAAGACAAGTGTCAGGTGAAGGAATCCGGTGAAGAAGCACAATACAGCATTCACTGATTTTATATGTTTTTAAGCAATGTCTTGCTTGTCTGTTTATTTTTAACTAATATGCTTTTGGATGATTCCTATCACTTTTCTTTTCATACTGTATACTTTACTTTTATACTTTATAAGGCATTACTTAAAGAACATTCAGTCACCCTTCAGTCATCCCTCTGGCCAGTCACCTTTCAGTAACCACCATTCAGTGGCCGCTTTCTGACGAAGAATTTGTGACACTAATGATCACAAACCATCTGACAACTCATCCTTGGCGACCTTGCATTATATGTTAACTATGATTGATGCAATATCAGATTGTATCAGTAAATAATCTGGTTCCTTCCAGCTTGATTTTGGCTTAAGGCACTCCTCTACTTAAGACATCCACTCTCATAATTTTTTTTAACTATAGACCTGTTGTTGTCCTCCCATTCTTATCCAAAACCTGTGATGTTATGAAACAGCCATTTTCTCATTTCCAAACAAGTTTCCCTGTTTTAAAGCCTGAGTGTGATCATTATACTAGGGTGATAGTTCTTTGTCCCTACTTTTGTTTCTTTCTTTGAAATGGGGAAGCATTCGTTCACTTCATCAAGTTCTTTGGAGTATTCATGTACACTTAACTCAGAATTAGCTCAGAATGTTCCAGTCTGCTTTAGTTCTATGAAGACAAGTCCACAAAATATTCTTATTTAATCTACCTGGAATTTTTCTTGCTCTGAAAAGTTCTTGCTCTAAATGGTTTATCTACTGCATGTCTTGATGTTCACCTGAAGCAGTATAGTTTATTCTTATCTCATCTGAGCAGGGATCCTATTATTGCAGAGGATCACTCACAGCTCAGCCCGGGGAAGTTGTTTTTCACAGTTGTTAAGCACAGTGGTGCTTAAAAGTTTGCGAATTGTCTATATTTCTGCATAAATGGCCTAAAACAGCATCAGATTTTCATACACGTCCTAAAAGTAGATAAATAGAAGACGGTTAATCAAATGAGATGAAAATCTCATGATCCAGTATTACATATCTTTGAGTGGCAAAAGTATGTGAACCTTTGCTTTCAGTATCTGGTGTGACCCAGTGTGTGAATGTGTATGTGATTGTTCCCTGCGATGGATTGGCACTCTGTCCAGGGTGTACCCCGCCTTGTGCCCGATGCTCCCTGGGATAGGCTCCAGGTTCCCCCGTGACCCTGAAGAGGATAAGCGGTATAGAAGATGGATAGATGGTGTGACCCAGTGCAGCAATGACTGCAACTAAACGTTTCCGGTTGATCAGTCCTGCATATCGGCTTCAAGGAATTGTAGCCCATTCCTCAGTACAGAACAGCTTCAACTCTGGAATGTTGATGGGTTTCCTGACATTAACTGCTTCCTTCAAGTTCTTAATCTCTATTGGATTAAGGTCAGGACTTTGACTTTGACAATTCCAAAACTTTAACTTTATTCTTCTTTAACCATTCTTTAGTAGAATGACTTGGGTACTTAGGGTCAATCAGAATGTTTACATGGACAACAATAATCCAATATTAACCCAATTAAGACAATACTCTGATTAAGAAACTACCATGTAACAGCAATTTTTTATTACCTTAATCTGATTAAAGTCATACTCGAAGTAAACACAAATCGAATTAAGAGATGTGGAGTACTCCTGTTTTTGTCGCATTATCGACATGTATTACAGACATGTAAACAACTTAATCACACTATTAACGTTGTGTGGGAGTTTTCACCGCATTTTGTGACAGGACACGATCACACACGGCAGTTTTACAACAAAGAAGAGAGCACGGCTGCGTCTGAAACCGCGTACTTACCTACTATATAGTAGGCGAAATACACGTATCTCGGCTACTATATAGTAGGAAAGTATGCTGTTTGGGATGCAGCCCACTGCTTCAAGCAGTCGTCTATTTGCACGTATAGCAAATAATTAACCGCACTTGATGCGTTCGTAAAAATTTTAAATAAAAACACCCAAAACTGTATACGGTGCCATAACGAAGACGAACTGTATGTTGATACGTGAAATTCTGGAGGGAACATCGGACGGTGTGGCGCGGTGACGTAATGACGTGCCGTTAATCAATCTATGTTCTATTACATGTAAAATGGGAACATAAGTTGTCCAGGCCCAACTGTAGCAAAACAGGCCCAAACTATGATTCTACCACCACCATGTTTCACAGATGGGATAAGGTTCTTATGCTAGAATGCACCGTTTTCCTTTCTCCATAAACAACGCATCTCATTTAAACCAAAAAGTTATATTTTGGTCTCATCTGTCCACAGAATATTTTTACAATAACCTTCTGGCTTGTGCAAGTGATTTTTTTTTTTTTTAGCAAACTGCAGAAGGACAGCAATGTTAATTTTGGAGAGCAGTGGTTCTCCTTGCAACCCTACCATACACACCATTGTTGTTCAGTGTTCTCCTGATGGTGGACTCTTGAACATTAACAATAGCCAGTGTGAGAGAGACCTTTAGTTGCTTAGAAATTAATCTGGCTTCCTTTGTGACCTCGTGGATTATTACATATCTTGCTCTTGGAGTGATCTTTTTTGGTCTCCACTCCTGGGAAGGGTAACAATGGTCTTGAATTTCCTCCATTTTTACACAATCTGTCTGATTGTGGATTGCTGGATTCCAAACTCTTAGAGATGGTTTCATAACCTTCTCCAGCCTGATGAGCATCAACAACTCTTTTTCTGAGGTCCTCAGAAATTTTATGATACACTTCCACAAATATGTTGTGAAGATCAGACTTTGATAGAGTCGTGATCTAGAAATAAAAGAGTGCTCACTTACACCCAATTTTCATCCCATTGATTGAAAACACCTGTCTCTAATTTCACCTTCAAACTAAGCTGCTAATCCAGAGGTTCACATATTTCTGCCACTCACAGATATGTAATACTGGATCTTTTTCCTCAATAAATAGATGACCAAGTATAATATTTGTCTCATTTATTTAACTGGATTCTCTTTGTTTATTTTTAGGACTTGTGTGCAAATCTGCTGATGTTTTAGGTCATATTTATGCAGATGTATAAAATATTGTAAAGAGTTCACAAACTTTCAAGCACTACTGTATAACCCATAAACTCTAGAAAAGTGTTCCTGACAAAAATCAGGGTGTTGTTAAATCCAGTTTATAGTTTTTCTTGTAAATATAGGCTATATTGTTTATAGTGATTGTCAAAGATTTATAGTTAATTCTTATCAAACAGATAGTTCAGGTCCTTGATTATGTTACATCCCTCCGCTGTCTAGGGTCAAGGAAGCAGTAACAAGCGTACCTATTAGGAAAAGCAATTTTAATGAAAACATGTAAAAGGCAACCAAGAGCACTCCTCTCCTTTCAATAAACTCAACTTTCCTCAACTTTCAATAAAATAAAATAAAATTAACAACAAAATTCTTCCCTTCCTCCCTCTCTAACCAAACACAGGAGAAAACAGGAGCAGGAAAAAAAAGGCATCCGCCTCCCTACCATTTCCAAAATAATAATAAAATTATCAACAGCTTCCTAAATGTCAGTGAACTTAACCAACAACTTAAACATTACCAAATTTACTTTAGCCAACAATATGTTGTACACAAGGGAAAAACACACAACAGCACAGTTGCTAGGATCTGGTACAGGAGAAGCCAACCTCAGCAGCCTGGAGACAAACAAAGGCCTTTCCAAACTGCAGTTCCTCTCCAGGTTTATCCTCAAGCCCTCCTGCAGCCAATCAGAGCAAGCCAGCCATTGATGGTAAATAGAGTCCGCTGGTCTCCATTAAGCTTTGCAGTGAGAAGAGAGAGGAGAGAGAAAGCGAGAGAGAGGAAAACACACAAAAAAAGTGCACGCATCTAGTAAAAGAAAATAATTATGCCCTGGGACGTAACAACCCCATCACCAAATTTACAACCTGTGTCTCGTAAATACTTAAATTTCTTTCACACATACAGTAACACCTCAATCACCATCCATGTTGCAGGCTCTAGAGCAGGGGTGTTAAACTCATTTTAGTTCAGGGGCCACATACAGACTAATTAGATGTCAAGTGGGCCAGGCCAGTAAAATCATAGCATAATTACCTATAAATAACAATAAGTCCATGTTTTCCCCTTTGTTTTCATGCAAAGAAGTACAAGTACATTAGGAAATTCTTCATATTTAATGAAATATCCTTTTACAAAACATATTGTGAACAACCTCAGATTTCTTAAGACAAACATGTGCAATTTGCTTCTGATTATCATTTACATATGTGCATTACAACTGGTCACAGTGTTTGTACAAATACAAAAAACTTTAAGTCACAGGTATTTGGAACTGAAAAATATAGTACTGCACTTTAAAATTTATGGCATTGCATGAACAATAGGATTCCACCAAACCAAACTCTTTTGTAGTGAAGCTGTTGACTAACATTAAATTGCACATTTTTTAACTATTACTACAGCAAGGATTCATTTTCACAGAACTGTATTCTTTAAGTGCAATGTAGTGTCTGAAGCAGCATTTTAAAGGAGTTAGTCATGTCTAGACTACTTTGTTTTTGCTCCTGAAACTTGGCATCTTTTGGTCTGCACAAGTGCATCAATATCAGAATGTCCTGAGTAGCAGCCAATCTCAGAATGTCATTTAAGTGTTTGTGTGTGAGCCTTGAGCGCAATTTTGTTTTATTGATGTTCATTACTGAGAAAACCTGTTCACAAAGGTAGGTTGTCCCAAACATGCACAACACTTTTGCTGCCAGGGCTGTTAATTTGGGATACTCTGGCAAGAGATAATGATAAAATGTGTTTAAGCCTACTGAGGCAAATTTGTCTGAGTAGAAAATAGGGCAGTTTACACTGTAATAACAAACAGCAGAAGGCACATTGCCACCATCTGCTGTTTGGTCCGAGTCCCCGAGTTGTGCCACGTCTTTTACTCTGACTAAAACAGTGCGCCCCTAGCGTATAATTTAGGAATAGCATTTATGCATATCTTTTATGCATTTTGTTTTTCACTTTCAAAATTCATCCTACGGGCCGGATTGAACCCTCTAGCGGGCTGGTTTTGGAGTGCATCCGCCACCACATTCTCTGAGACTTTATGTTGAATATTCATGTTATATTCTTGTAAACAAACTGACCTGTGCATCAAACACTGATTTACATTGCACATGTGAGGGAGAAAAACAAGAGGGTTATGGTCAGTATAAACAACAAGAAGAATACACTACCTCTTCAAAATGTCTGAGCACCATCACTAGAGCCTCCTTCTCGATGGTACTGTAGTTTTGTTGGCTTTTTGAGAACTTCTTAGAGAAGTAACAGACAGGGTGTTATTCCAGCACTGTCCTCCTGCAGCAGGACTGCACCAGCTCCCACAGCACTTGCATACTGAGGACTCCAAATGAATTTCTTCATAGTATTAAGCAGGTCAGTAAGGGGAAACACTAACGTTGCAAAGTTTTTACAAAAGCCACGATAGTACCCCACCATTCCCAAAAACTGTCGTAACTGATGTTTGGTACTAGGAGTAGGAAATTCAATAATAGCAGCTACCTGTAGCTGTAACAGGCTTTACATAAACTTGACCCACTTTTTTTCAAAGGCAAGTTACCACAGCTTTAACAAAGTTACACTTGGCTAAATTAATGGTTAGCTGAGCATCACTCAGCCCGCTAAACAGACTCCCCAAGCTACAGAGGTGGTCTTCCCAGTCACTTGAATAGACCACGATGTTATCCAAATAAGCTTCACAGGTATGCAACCCAGACAAAACTTTCTGCATGAGCCTTTGTAATGTTGCTGGAGCGTTTTGCATCCTAAAGGCCATACAATTTTACTGCAGGAAGTTGTCTGGAGTTACAAATGCAGAGATCTCACATGCACATGCAGGTAACAGGACCTGCCAATACACATTTAATGTCTAATTTAGTGACAAACTTTGAAGCACCAACTCTATCCATGCAATCTTCCATACGTGGTAAGGGAAAGGAATCAGGCTTTGTGACACTATTTACCTTTCAGTAGTCTGTACAAAAACAAAAAGAGGAATTGGGCTTCGGGACCAGCAAGCAGGGAGAACTCCAGGGACTTTGGCTGGGTACAGCCAGCCCATTTTGAAGCAGGTAATCTACTTCAGCCTTCATGATCTCCCGTATTGCAGGGTTTACTCTGTTCAGGTGCAGTTTGATGGGAACACACTGGTTCTTCCAGGAACATCAGAGAACAGGGCATGATATATTTGTAACAATTTTACAATATTGTCATGCTGACTCTTAGGTAAATAGGACAAATGTGAATCTAGATTACCCAGTATAGCTGAATTTTTCAAACGCACCCCATGGGTTTGAGGTTCAGCTAGCATCAATCCATCACCATCATCAGGAACGTATGCAGGAACTACTGCAACACAGGCTTTAGACCAGGGGTGCCCAATACGTCAATTGCAAAGGAAGTGCGGGTAGATCGCCATTAGAAAAAAAATAGATGTTAGCGTTGACGTACAGGGCAGCCAGTCTGAGATCTCATCTTTTCTCTCACCACGCGTGTGCGATCAATTGCGCCAGCTACTCCTAAAGGCTAGCGAGCGAAATCACTGTTAACTTTCCAATTTATTCCTACTGAAGAAAGGGTACAAAATGAGTGAGGTAGCGGGATCAACCAAGAAACCGAAGACTTATCACGTCCATGCGGAATGGGAGGACGATTTTTTTTTCACAATGTCATATTCGAAGTGCGTTTGTCTGATCTGCCAAGCTACCATTGCTATTCCGAAAAAGGGAACTGTGGAGCGGCACTTTAGGACTGTTCATAAAAACTACGACACTGACTTCCCTCCGAAAAGCGAGCTGAGAAAGAGGAAGGTAAAGGAACTAAAACCACAGTTGTCCGGACAGCAGTCATTTTTCTCACGACTGACTTCAAATGCTAAGGCAGCCACCGAAGCATTGTTCTGGGTGAGTCACTCCATCATTAAACACAAGAAGTCATTCCAAGACGGAGAGATGATAAAAGAGGCATTCGTAGACGCAGCTGACTCATTTTTTCGGGACTTTAAAAACAAAACCCAAATATTACCTTCAATCAAAGCTCTCCAGCTATCAAAAAGTACAGTTACACGGCACTGTGAAGTCATGGCCGAGGATTTGACACAACAGCTTTGGAAGGACATCGCAGATTGCGAGTGTTTCTCACTGCAATTGGACGAGTCTACGGACGTAAGTGATACAGCCCAGTTGTGCGTTTTTATTCGTATGGTGTTTACAGATATGACTGCAAAAGAAGAGCTGTTAACAATACTGCCCATGAAAGAACAGACGTGGGGAGAGGACATTTTTCAGTCTTTTAAAGACTTCATTGACAAAACCTAGCTCCCAGTATTTCACCTGAACTCTTCTGAAGTGGAGGATGAGATTTTGAAACTACAGACACATTCAGCTTAAGTCCAGGGCTCATGGACAGTTTTGGAACTTACTCACAGGGGAAAAGTACCCAAACATGAGGAAATGTGCAACTTCCTTGACTGCATTATTTGGCTCTACTGATTTATGTGAGTCAGCCTTTTCCCACATAATGATTATTAAGTCCAAATACCGGTCCACAATGACTGATCATAATTTGGAGGCCTGCTTGTGGATGGCTACCAGCAGCTACTGTCCGGAGTATGCAACCCTGGCTGATTCTATTCAGTGCAAGTCATCAGAGTAAGGTAATGACCAAAAATGTACTGAATTGTAGTGTGCCATAAGGGCTCATGCAGTTCTGCAAGGTACATGAACATATATGTGTGTGTATATATATTTGAAGTATACTCAGTGTATATATATATATATATATATATATATATATATATATATATATATATATATATATATATATATATATATATATGTTTCAGAGGGTTTAGTTACCTCACATGCAACATAGTGCTTTAATATATTAACATGGCATACTCTCTTCTTACGTCTGTGATTGGGGGTACCCACTACATAATCTGTCACTAATCTTCCATTAGAAAACAGCCTGAAGAACTGAGCCAGGAACAGTAAGTAACACAAGAACAGAGTCACCTGGCTGAAAACTGCGCTGTACTGCTCTTTTGTCAAAGTACGTTTTCATCTTAGACTGTGCCGTAGCTAGATGAGTTCTTGCTACTTCGCAAGCTTTGTGCAGACGCTCTCGAAAATAACTGACATAGTCTAGAGCAGAGACAGATAGACCGTTACCTATTAACTGCTCTTTTAGCATATTCTAGTGGCCTTGAACAGTGTGAACAAACACAAGCTCTGCAGGACTAAATCCTAGTGACTCTTGAACAGACCACTTCACAGCAAACATGAGCAATGGTAAGCCATCTATACACTCTTTTCCGGTCTCTATACTGAAGGTGCGGAGCATAGACTTTAGGGTTTGATGAAAGTGTTCTAACTCTCACTGTGACTCGGGGTGGTATGCACTAGACATGTGACGTGTTATCCCCACCTCTTTCAATAGCTGCCCAAACACTTTTGAAGTGATGTTTGACCCCTGATCGGTTTGAAGTACTCCGGGCAAACCAAATGTGGTGCAAAATCTTACGACGTCTTTCAGCACTACCTGTGCGTTCAACATACGCAATGGTACATAGGTAACGGGTTGCAGTACACATTATTGTTAAAATATACTGGTACCCATGTTTTGACTTTGGAAGGGGTCCTACACAATCAATGATCAGCTTCTCAAATGGCTCTCCTATGATAGGAATTGGATGAAAAGGAGCTTTTGAAACGGTTTGATTTGGTTTACCTGCATGTTGAAAGGTGTCACATGAACGGCAGAAACTATACACGGTAGCTTTTACTCCAGGCCAGTAGTAATGTTTAGTGATGTGCTGAAAGGTTTTTGTGACACCAAGGTGTCCATAAAGAACATTTTCATGTGCCAATTTTAAAAGCTGGGAACAATAATTGGAAGGTAGAATGATCTAATATACTGTTTGCCAATCATCTCCTTCTGAAGATTTCGGTTCCCACTTGTGCATCAGTACCCCATTATCCCAGGTATCCTACCCTTGCCCTTAAGAGATCACAATGGTCAACTGCAACACTGATGCAGTTCACGAGTGTAGGGTCCAACAACATTTTCTGACTTCAGGTTAACCGTGTGTAACAGAACACTAACGCAGCCCATCTCAATACCACGCACAAGGACATTTGACCTTGTATATGAAGCCCCAGAGAAGGCCAAAAATATCCTCCAGAATTAATTACTCAGCTGACCCAGTATCTCTCAGAATCCGTACGCACTCAACTACAGAACTGCCAACTAGAGATACATAACCTGTTAGAAGAAACGGACTATAGGACAAAGTGTCATCAACAAACAAATCAGGAACAGTTTGTACAAGTGCAGCGCTTTTAGATTTAGCATCTGCGGTTTTCTGTTTCCAAGCCGTACAATCAGAGATCATATGGCCAGGATCAAGACAGTAAAAGCAAACCCTCTTTCTTTCCACACTTTTTAAGACGCACCCCCCCAACTAGGCTTACTCACCTTAAATCTGATTGGCTAACCCAGGTTTGAAGCCATTGCAATTACTCTTTAAACACACACCTGTGACCTCATTACATCAGTATTACTGCGCCAAATTAATTGTTCCAAAATGTCAGATTTTGTTGTGAATTTAGATTTACTGGGTGGGCTAAATGTGGTTGAGTGGTTGAAAGAGTACAGGATAGAGGAGGAAGATAAAGGAGACATGCTGAAATTAATGAGAGAGAAATTGAAGGGTTGCCTTTTGTATTTGTTATGCTAATAGTACCAGTTTCTGAACAAAAAACAACAATTAAGAAACCATCTGTTATTTAACAATCATGTTTTCTTTTAAATATACATTACAGTTTGGCAGCATGATAACATACAATAATAAACTAGACTACAATGCTTATTGTTTTGTTTTCGCTAACTCACTTTACCCATTCTGTTACATGGTCAAATGTGGTGCCCAAACGTATGATTAAGCTCTTCCTCCTTCAATAATTGCGGTTGATATCAAGCTGAAAGGTGCATTAATGCCACCTACTGGACTGGAGTATAACCGAGTATAAAGCAGTGTGTTGTTTAGTCTGTTTGTTCCTCCAAATGATGCTGAAGAACTACATTGCTTGATGGAAGAATGATTGATTGTTATCAATAAATTATGGCATTTTATCTTGCTGCGTGTTTAGTTTATGAAGTCTCTGCTTCACATTGTGCCTAACAACACCCTTTAGCTGTTCTAAAATCACTATAAACTATGGCTTCTTATTGCTTTAATTAATAATTGGAAACTGTTCGAATATTTTATTTATTTATTTATTTATTTATTTATTTACACTTTTCTATCTTTTTTACCGACTTTACTCCCAGTTTGGTCATTTGCCAATTCACACCCACTAGCTAGATCTTCCCTACCTAGGTTATAGGAAAATATGAGGAAAATCACTGTACACCATTTGGAGAGTAACAAATGGTGTTTTTACCAGAGAGGGGGAAAATTCCAAAATCTTACATCCAGCAACTTTAATTTTAAAGTTGCTGGATGTATGATTTTGGAATTTTGCCCCTCTTTGGTAAAAACTGGGAAGGTGTTACTCTCCTTTTTTGCAATTTACAGTGGGTAAAAAAAGTCTATACACCCCTATTAAAATTTTAGGGTTTTGTGATCTTTTTGTTAAACCAAGATCTGTGTCAGTTCGTTTTCCAACTTTAATGTTATATTGCAACCAACAAAATTAAAGTGAAGAACAAATAAACATTTTAGAGGAAAAAAACCTAGCTATGTGCACACGCTTTTCTAATGGGGCATGTGACTGTGATAAGAATTAACTAAACACATTCAAACACATGTTCAAGGGATCTCATTGTTGAATCAATCAGGAGAGTCTTGCAAAAGAATTTCCAAAACATTAGATGTACCATTAAACACGGTGAAGGTCATCATCAACGAGTGGAGAAAATAGGACACCAGCGATTAACGTTGGGTCTGAGTCCACCTTTGTCAAGTTCGCGTCGAGACCAAGTCCTTATCTAATCGAGTCCAAGTCCAAAAGGAACGAGTTGGACTCAAGTCCTTAATGGCCAAGTCCGAGTCGAGTCCGGCTGAGTCCAGAAAGTAATAAATTGAAAAAAATGTTTTAATTGCAATTGTAAACTCGACACTGAGTTGTTAAATTAATATTTAACCTTCACAAACCAATGGTAACATAAATGTAAAAAAAAAAAAAAAAAAAAAAAAAAAAAAACCCTATTACATCTTGCCGTTGCCATTTAAAATTTTTATTTCATGTCATCAGCACCTCAACTAGTTTCCAATCAAAAAATGTTTTAAAAGAAAATAATGGGATATAGAGGAATATGTAAAACGTTTATTATATTACAAGTGTATGAAATACAGAATAACCTGTTTTGTTATTGTATCACACTATACTGTGTCCTCCAGTTTGAGTTGACATTTCAATTATTTGATGCCTCTCCCCCACAGTTATATAGGCTGAGAGAGAGAGAGAGAGAGAGAGTACAGAGTAGAGTTACATTTAGCAGCATGTCATAACAACAAGCTTCACGCTTTATTACTGCTTTCAATCTGGCTATGAATAACAACAAACTCATTTCTGAGCACAGCGCTGTTCTTGTAACTATTTTCTGTTTAAGAATTGAAATGAAAAAAAATAATAAAAATCCCTTCACCTTTTATGTGTAATTCAAGACTAAAATCAACAAATGCTAATGTTTAGAGGTGGGCGTTATGACTATAATCTTATTTTACGATGATACATTTTCTCATGTCTATAGTATTCAAGTAAGAAATACTACAGAAATTGAATAAAGCAATTAAATGTAAAATAAAATAGCATTGTAGGGGAATTAGCCCGGGAGAGGGCGGAGCACAGACCCACAAGAGACAGGTTGCAGTCAAAACGGGTGTTTTATTTGTCTGTGTGGGAGCTGTCTGTAGTGAGGAGGTGAGGGTGTATGAGTGTGAGGGGTTTTGTGGGGAGTGTGGCTGGCGTTGTGACGTTCTCGAGGGCGTGTCAGGGTTCCCGAGACGTGTGCGTGGGTTTCCCGTGCCGTCATCCACCGTCGAAAGCGATCTCACCACCCGGCGGTCTCGTCCGCACTCACACCTTTGGGGAGAGAAGGAGAGAGAGAAAGAGATTAGTGAGAGGATACCGTCCCGCCCCACCGTGACAGTCCTTCCGGCTGATGGTGTGTTTGGCACGAGGCTGTCCGCTTCGTGCCGGTGCGGCAGTCGGAGAAGGAGCGACTTTCTCATTATGTGCGCCTGCTGTCGGTCTGTCGCGACAGTATATACAGTGATTCATATTAAATTTACTGAGGTTGTTCAGTCAAATGAATGAGTGAGTGATTTTCTCTTTGTCTTTTGTTGTTTGATTTACATTAATGACACAGACAGCAGTAGGTTTATTAGACTGCGGTCAGTAATATGTCACTAAAAAATGTCACTAAAAAAAGACCTAATGCACAGATCCAATATACTGACACCCATCCAATTTCTTTCCAAACTGTTTACATTCAATTAAGACATGTGACTGTGTTTGCATGAATACTCTGCCAGACCTGCATTTTGACATGATGTGTATGTATTGATTGACCGATGAGACGGCTTTCTGTGTGTGCGTTTCAAGTGTGTGGGCACAGAAAGCCCCCTGGTGAGGCAGGGAGACATTCATTCATTTCTTGTTATTTTAATTTTATGTTGTTATTTATTTTTTATCTTTCTTTTCATGTTAAAGATGACACGGACTCGACTGTACTCAGAGTCCAAAATGTCATAGTCGGTGTCAAATTCAAGTACAAAATTTAACCGAGTGCGTGACAAGTCCGAGTTTATTCATAATTGGACTCCAGTCCGGAGTCCGGGATTGAGTACCCAAACTCTACAAGTGATATTTCCAAGAACAAGACATTCCTCCAAAATAAATAAATTGCGGTCAAGTGTTACGACCCGGTTTACGTCAGGCCACAACCCCAAGACCAAGATTGCATTTGCTTTGTATTTTATTCTCATTCTTTTCTTTGTTTTTCAAAGTGGCCAAAGCTTCAGAAGCGGTCCGTGCACCTTTTGGTCATTCAGTTTTCATTTCCAAAAATGACTTTAAAAAATGAACAATAAACGTTATTTCAATCATTATTAATAATCAAAAACAAACAACAGAAAAACATGCCATTTTCCCGTTTTTTCTTTGCTGCACAAAAAAAATGAAGCTTCAAGAAACCAAAACGGAAAAATGCATGTTGCGTTTTGCAACAAAATGAGAAACATGAACTATGACGAGGAACTGGGAGCGGATAACCCAGCGTGAACTAACTCTAAACATGGAACGTGACTATGACTACTATATGAACTAATCTAACTCTACGATAATCTTCCGTGTTGTGTGCTGGGAGGCGCACGGTATATATGTGGACATGATCAGTGTCTAAACTGCTAGCAGCTGAGGGCAATACAGACACACGTGAAATCCCAGCCAATGACAGAACAGGGAGGAGACATGACAGAAACATAAACAAAACACACGTGTCCAGATGTCACTACTGTCAACAATGGAAAAGCAGGTGCTCGCGCATTCGCGCTTAGAGCACGCTGCTTCAAGGGGAAATCATGACAGAACCCCCCCCAAAAGGCACTTCTCCCGGAGTGCCATGAGACATCCCATTTCATTGGCGGCCCCGGCCCCCTGGGCTGAATGTCCCAAGCAGAGCCAGGAAACCGCACGGTGTTCTTGGCGGCGCAGGGAAGAAGAGCGACGTCCCTGGCTGAACAGGGAGGCAGAGTAACGACCACAGCTGGGCAGACAGGCTGAGCGACGTCCTCGGCAGAGCAGGACGGCGGAGCGACGTCCTCGGCGGAGCAGGACGGCGGAGCAAGGTCCTCGGCAGAGCAGGGAAGCAAGGCGACATCCTCGTCGGAGCATGAATGCGGAGCAACGTCCCCGGCTGAACAGGTAGGCAGAGCGATGACCACAGCCGAGCAGGCAGTCTAAGTGAAGTCCTCGGCGGAGCATGAAAGCGGAGCGACGTCCACAGCCAGGCAGGCAGGCTGAGCGAAGTCCTCGGTGGAGCAGGAAAGCGTAGCAACGACCACATCCGGGCAGGCAGGCTGAGCGAACTCCTCAGTGGAGCGTGAAGGCAGAGCAATAACCACAGCCGGGCAGACAGGCTGAGCAAAGTCCTCGGCGGAGCATGTAAGCGGAGCGATGTCCACAGCCGGGCAGGCAGGCTGAGCGAAGTCCTCGGCGGAGCATGAAAGCGGAGCGACGACCACAGCCGGGCAGGCAGGTTGAGCAAGGACCACAGCCGGGCAGACAGGCTGGGCGAAGTCCTCGGCGGAGCATGAAAGTAGAGCAACGTCCTCGGCTGAACAGCGAAACAGAGCGCTGTACTCAGCAGAGCAGGGAAGCAGGGCGACGTCCTCGTCAGAGCATGAAAGCGGAGCGACGTCCTCGGCTGAGCAGGAAGGCAGAGCAACGTACTCAGCGGAGCCTGCAAGCTGAACTTGGCTGGTCATGTCAGCAGACTGGGATGTGAGCAGAGCTTGGTTGTCCATGTCAACAGACACTTGGTTGTGCATGTCAGCAGACGTGGACGTGAGCAGAGCTTGGTTGTCCCCGTCAGCTGACTTGGGCGTGAACATAACTTGGTTGGTTGGGTCATCAGACGGTAACATGAGCAGTGCTTGGTTGCTTGTTTCAACAGACACTTGGTTGTGCATATCAGCAGACATGGACGTGAGCAGAGCTTGGTTGTCCGTGTCAGCAGACTCGGGCGTGAGCAGAACTTGGCTGTGCGTGTCAGCAGACTCGGCCGTGAGCAGACCTTGGCTGTGCGTGTCAGCAGACTCGGGCTTTGGCAGAACTTGGGTGGTCTTGTCGGTAGTTTTGGGCGTGGGCTGAACTTGGGCGACCAGGTCGGTAGACTTGGCGACCGGGTCGGTAGACTTGGGTGACCGGGTCGGTAGACTTGGGCGTGGACTGAACCTGGGTGGCCGGGTCGGTAGACTTGGGCGTGGGCTGAACTTGGGCGACTGGGTCGGTAGACTTGGGCATGGGCTGAACTTGAGTGACCGGGTCGGTAGACTTGGGCGTGGGCTGAACTTGGGCGACCGGGTCGGTAGACTTGGGCGACCAGGTCGGTAGACTTGGGCGTGGGCTGAACTTGGGTGACCGGGTCGGTAGACTTGGGCGTGGGCTGAACTTGGGTGACTGGGTCGGTAGACTCGGGCTGGAGCAGAACGTGGTCGGCCATGTTGTTAGACTTGGGCATGAGCAGAACTTGGTCGGCCATATCAGTAGACTCAGGCGTGAGCAGAACTTGGTCGGCCATATCAGTAAACTTGGGTGTGAGAAGAACTTGGTTGTTAGGCTTAGATATTAGCGGAACTTGGTTCCTCAGGCTGGAGCGCCGGAGCTGAGACCTCCCCGTAGGTCTCGTGCTGGAGCTCTGATTCTGCCATGTGGACCTCTGGCTGGAGCTCGGCGGGTGAGACCTCCTCGTGGGTCTCAGGTTCGAGCTCTGAGGTTGCCAGGTTCACCTCCAGCTGGGGCTCAGGTGCTGAGACCTCCGACGGGCGCTCCGAGGTCATCCTGTTGACCCCAGGCTGGATCTCTACACGGGCTCTCTGGTGGAGTTTCTTATGCTCCCACCAGCTGCTCTTGAAGCATTCATGAGAGCAGTAGAATGCTTCCTGGAGACCCAGTTTTTTGCAGGTAGGGCATTGTAGCTTGGTCTCCCTCCTGCAGCCCTCAGACATGCATGTCGGTGCCACCTCCTCCACGTTGGCTGGAACCTGAAGCGGATTGGTGGAGGCTGACCTGTCAATCCCCTCATAATAGAGGTTAAAGGGCAGGTCAGGCTGGGGCTGTCCATTGACTCTCCACCCCAGTAAATTCAGACCATGAAGCTGCCCTGGTTACGTGAACTCCTCCATAAAAAGTTCTGCAAATTGAGTGACATCCTGGAGGGCAGAGGACCCAGTGCTCACCAGCTGCTTCGCCCAGTCATGGGCCGGACCGCAAAACCTGGACACCAAGAACCCGATCCACTGTCTCTTAGTAGGCTTGGGATACGCCAGGCTGCAGAAACATTCCTGGCAGCTGAAGAGGAACTCCAGCGAGTAGCTCCCCAATCCCGCTGTCTCTGGCAGCAGTTCAACCGCGTACCGCTGAGGGAACTGCACGGACAAGAAATGCGTCCAGTAATCCGAACATTTCCCGATAAGGTATTGTCCTGCTACTCCCATTGTAGCGTGATGTCTCCCCTGTCCTCCTGCTGCATCCATGTTATGGCGAAAGATTCTGTCACGTATCGTGACAGAGCGGAGATAGGACGGATGCAAGTGCAGTATGAACAGTTGTTTATTTTAAAAGAGAGACAGGCAGACAAATCCAAAACATGATCCATAAACGTAATCCAAAACAGGCGAAGGTCAGGAGATCGGAAAACAGGCATACACAGGGTTAAACATGAATCAAGGTCGTGGTCACGGAAAACAGGGTCGATAAACAAAACGAGAAACGTGAACTATGACGAGGAACTGGGAGCGGATAACCCAGCGTGAACTAACTCTAAACATGGAACGTGACTATGACTACTATATGAACTAATCTAACTCTACGATAATCTTCCGCGTTGTGTGCTGGGAGGCGCGCGGTATATATGTGGACATGATCAGCGTCTAAACTGCTAGCAGCTGAGGGCAATACAGACACACGTGAAATCCCAGCCAATGACAGAACAGGGAGGAGACATGACAGAAACATAAACAAAACACACGTGTCCAGATGTCACTACTGTCAACAATGGAAAAGCATTCGCGCTTAGAGCACGCTGCTTCAAGGGGAAATCATGACAAGCTGGAGATTAAATGACAATGGCCTTGAAACCTTACTCTAATATAATTTTAGATATGACAAAAGAGATACGTCATCTTCGTTAATATCAGAGTACATGGGCCAAGAATATGGGGGAACAGTGGGATTTTCCACAAGAAATATAAAAAGCTATCACAGAGGAAAGATGTTAAAGTTCCTTGATAGTTTGACTAATTAGTTTATCTGATTTGCTAATTAGCCTAGTTTATCCATCATTGCATGTACATTTCACATAGCTCACTGGTATAGGCTATTGTTTAAATATGCCAATTTTAAGGCAACAGGGGAATCACCAGGTGCACCTCTGTTGACATGGTAACAGACAACAATGCAGACATAACTGTTCATTCACACCAAGCTCGCATTACTATAATCACAAACTTCTGGCAAGGAAAACCTGTTGACATCTTTGTCTAATTAGTAATTACAAGATGAAAACTCATCGTGGAGGCAGGGGTGAGGAGCAAATAAAGAGAGCTAAGTTGTTTCCAGCCTGCCTCCACCCTCCTTCTCCTTGCCCAGCTTTAAAGTCTCTCACACTGAAAAGCGGAAGAAAGAGAAAAAAATGAGAAATAAAGAGAGCTAAGTTGTTTCCAGCCTGCCTCCGCCTTCCTTCTCCTTGCCCTGCTTTAAAGTCTGTCACACTGGTGCCGAAACCCGTGAGAGAAGGAAGTGGCATCATGTCCTCAGGAGTCCATCAGGAGGAGGGCCTGATGTTGTGTCTGGTGGAGGTTGGCGAGGGCCATGCCCCATGTCACCCTCACTAAGATGAGACTGCAGGACGACCCGGAGACCTTCTTGTAGTTGTATGAGCGATCCACGGTAGACACCCTTATCCCAAGCTCATGACCTTACAATCAGTAGCCCAATGACTTAACCACCGAGGTACCACTGCACTACAGAGGCAGCTGATGTATTTCACACCAAAATAGTCACTCAGCTACCTGTGACGAATGCTCTTATTCAGAGAGAAACTCATAATGACCCAATGTTCTCTAAAGTCTATGAAATCACAGTGAGAGGATGGCCAGCACATGGAAACTCACTGTAAACAGCATTCTCAGCAAGGAGAGACAAACTGTCAGTGTGCTAAGGAACTCTGATGTGTGGGTTACAAGTTGTCAATACCTCCAAATTGTGCAGAAAGATGCTGGACAAACTGCATGAAGGACATCTGGGCACTGTAAAAATTAAGAACCTTTCCCGCAGCTATATGTGGTGGCCAGGAATTGACAAAAGATTTGGCCATATCTAGCCCAATCTAGAAAATATTAAAATAAAATATATACCAGAGTATATATGGATACAGTTAACTTTTATACTCATATGTATGTGGAAATGACATACCCAAGGCTAGTAAGGAAAAACATAACAGAAAAACATGAGAAAAAAAACATAAGACAAAAGACAAAACACCTTGAAAAAACCATAATCATGGACAGAAACCCAAAAACATAATGAGACCATCATGAGAGTAAGTAATGTAAAAAATCACATTGAACTGATCTTAAGTGATTGAATCATAATAATGAAAAATAAGAAAAATATTTCACAGCCTCAACTTCCGGTATCATCTTTTTGTGTAATATGAATAATGCATTGAAAAATTCAGTAATTTTTCTGTTATGTTTTCTTCAATTTTCTTTTTTTTTGTGCAGTAAAGAAGGAAGGTAGTTAAATAGTAGCGTCCTTAAAATGGCAAGCTGGAAGCAGGAATGTGCCCTTGCAGTGGGCTGGGCCTAAAGTGGAGGAAACCAAAGACCCATCCCACCACCAAAATAGACACACAAATGTCACACAGTACAGACAGAAATACAATCAAGGACGTAACACCTCCCATAAGAGTGCACTTCAGGTTCACATCTTTCACTAAAATGGCACTACATTTTTAGAGCCTTTCTTACGCTGAATATTTATGTATATAAAAACTGTTTATGTAAAAAAAAAAAAGTGTTGAGCCCTCACAGCAGGGTGAATGGTTGATGACTTGGCAGCATAAGATAAGCCAAAGCTAACGGGAGTACTACTCCTCTCCGCTTCACTGTATCACAGGTTTGCTCTCCTCAGTAAAGCACCTGCTGAGAAACCTGAAAGAGCGCTGGTTATAGGAGACTCTATCTTAAGGCATGTGAAATTAGTTAGGCCTTTAGGGGCTCCAGCAGCTTTAGTTAGGTATATACTAGGAGTCAGGGTGCCGGACATAGCAGGTAATCTTAGGATCTTATGCAAGCACAGGTAGTGCAGCCCTTCTGGCTATGTCCTTCGGCTGGCCAGCACCGCATCCTGGGAGCAAAAGGAGAGATGAGGGGAGGAAGAAGGGAGAGAGAAGTTGTGAGCAGGAGAGACAGCAAGAGGGAGGGAGAGAGAGGAGAGAGAGAAAAACACTGGTTTCTGGTCCCCAGTCTTCAGCTTCTCAGCCAGCTGGGAAGTAACCCCCCTTTCATGCAGATGGCAGCCACACCCCCACCTCCCTACCAGATGGCAGTGGGTCCTCTGTCCCCTGGAGGGCAGCAACCACTCCTCCCCTTTCAGGCAGGTTCCTCCGCCTCCTGGTAGATGGCAGCGACTCCTCCATCCTCCCTGACAACTGCTCCAGCACCACTGCCTCACTTTCCCTTGGTCCCATGAAATACATATTTGGAAAAGTACATCCAACCAATCCCAAAGCTTGAGGCAGGAGCAAGGCACGTAAGCATGGTGATCTTCCAATGGCAAGATGGATGCAGGAACGTGAAACTTTGCAATGGGCTGGGCCTGAAAGTTAATGAGACAAAAGACACCCATCCCACCACCGATATAGACACATGAATGGCACACAGTACAGACAAAAGAATTTGCATTTTGGAATAGTTCCAATCAGAGCAAAAGTCTAAAGCCCATTGAAAACCTGTGGAATGACTTGAAGAGGGCTCAGCACAGGAGATCTCTTTGCAATTTGATAGATCTGTGGCATTTTTCAAGGTAGAGTGGAATCAAGATATGCTAAGTTGGTAGATTCTTACCCAAAAAGACTGAGTGTGCTGCATTACAAGCAAAAGGTGCTTTAACAAAGTATACAAAGTTAACAAACTGTGTGCACACTTGTGCAAACAGGTTATTGTAAGGTATTTTTGCCTTTTCCTTGTTTCCTTAAAACGTTTCTATTTGCGGTTATTTTTACCTGAATTTTGTTGGTTGCTATTACATTATAGGTAGCAAAAGATCTGGCATGATTTATCTTGGTTTATTATTATTTTTAGATCACAAAAGCCTGCAATTTTCACAGTGGTGTGTAGAGGCATTGGAAGGCATTTTACATGGGGGGAATTTCACACACAATAGTGTCTAAATTATATACAGACTGGTGCAAAAAAATAAATTGAGTGAGTAACAGTTCTGTGGATGTTAACACCTTGTTGATAAGCGAGGTCAGAGGAAAATGTCCAGATTGTTTTGAGGTTCCAGGTAGGATATAGTAACTCTACTATATATATATATATATATATATATATATATATATATATATATATATATATATATATACAGTGGGGGAAAAAAGTATTTGATCCCCTGCTGATTTTGTACGTTTGCCCACTGACCAAGAAATGATCCGTCTATAACTTTAATGATAGATTTATTTGAACAGTGAGAGACAGAATAACAACAAAAAAATCCAGAAAAACGCATGTCAAAAATGTTATAAATTGATTTGCATTTTAATGAGGGAAATAAGTATTTGACCCCCTCTGCAAAACATGACTTAGTACTTGGTGGCAAAACCCTTGTTGGCAATCACAGAGGTCAGACGTTTCTTGTAGTTGGCCACCAGGTTTGCACACATCTCAGGAGGGATTTTGTCCCTCTCCTCTTTGCAGATCTTCTCCAAATCATTATGGTTTCAAGGCTGACGTTTGGCAACTCGAACCTTCAGCTCCCTCCACAGATTTTCTATGGGATTAAGGTCTGGAGACTGCCTAGGTCACTCCAGGACCTTAATGTGCTTCTTCTTGAGCCACTCCTTTGTTGCCTTGGCCCTGTGTTTTGGGTCATTGTCATGCTGGAATATCCATCCACGAGCCATTTTCAATGCCCTGTCTGAGGGAAGGAGGTTTTCACCCAAGATTTGACGGTACATGGCCCCGTCCATCGTCCTTTTGATGCGGTGAAGTTGTCCTGTCCCCTTAGCAGAGAAACACCCCCAAAGCATAATGTTTCCACCTCCATGTTTGACGGTGGGGATGGTGTTCTTGGGGTCATAGGCAGCATTCCTCCTCCTCCAAACACGGCGAGTTGAGTTGATGGCAAAGAGCTCCATTTTGGTCTCATCTGACCTCAACACTTTCACCCAGTTGTCCTCTGAATCATTCAGATGTTCATTGGCAAACTTCAGACGGGCATGTATATGTGCTTTCTTGAGCAGCGGACCTTGCGCGCGCTGCAGGATTTCAGTCCTTCACAGCGTAGTGTGTTACCAATTGTTTTCTTGGTGACTATGGTCCCAGCTGCCTTGAGATCATTGACAAGATCCTCCCGTGTAGTTCTGGGCTGATTCCTCACTGTTCTCATGATCAATGCAACTCCACGAGGTGAGATCTTGCATGGAGCCCCAGGCCGAAGGAGATTGACAGTTCTTTTGTGCTTCTTCCATTTGCGAATAATCGCACCAACTGTTGTCACCTTCTCACCAAGCTGCTTGGCAATGGTCTTGTAGCCCATTCCAGACTTGTGTAGGTCTACAATCTTGTCCCTGACATCCTTGGAGAGCTCTTTGGTCTTGGCCATGGTGGAGAGTTTGGAATCTGATTGATTGATTGCTTCTGTGGACAGGTGTCTTTTATACAGGTAACAAACTGATATTAGGAGCACTCCCTTTAAGAGTGTGCTCCTAATCTCAGCTCGTTACCTGTATAAAAGACACCTGGGAGCCAGAAATCTTTCTGATTGAGAGGGGGTCAAATACTTTTTTCCCTCATTAAAATGCAAATTAATTTATAAAATTTTTGACATGCGTTTTTCTGGATTTTTTTGTTGTTATTCTGTCTCTCACTGTTCAAATACAAATACCATTAAAATTATAGACTGATCATTTCTTTGTCAGTGGGCAAACGTACAAAATCAGCAGGGGATCAAATACTTTTTTCCCTCACTGTATATATATATATATATATATATATATATATATATATATATATATATATATATATATATATATATATATATATATATATATATATATATATATATATACACATGGGCACTGGACAGTTGAAGATTAGGGAAAAAAATCACCTGGTCTTTTTCCAGTCTTCATCTGTCCAGTTTCAGTAAATAAGTCAGGCCACTACATGGCCACTACATGACCAAAAGGATGTGGATGCCTTACCATGACCCCTTGTGACTAGGTGGGCTTTTCCCAAAATTTTGCCACAAAGTTGGAGGTGAATGACTGTCTAGAATATATTTGTATGCTGTAGCATTATGATTTCTGTTCACTGGAACTAATAGGCTTAGCCCAAACTAGTTCCAGCGTGAAAAGGCCCCTGTGCACAAAGGGAGTTCCATGAAGACATGGTTTTCTGAGGTTGGTTTGAACATGGCTAGCACAGAGCTTTGATCATAACCCCACTGAACACCTTTGGAATGCTCACTGCACACCAAGCCTCCTTGCCTGACATGATTGCACAATTCCACTAATGCTCTTGTTGCTGAACAGGCACAAATCCCCAAGAAGTATTCCAAAATCTAGTGGAAAGACTTCCTAGAGGAGTGGATCCTGTTATAGCAGCAAGTGTCCACAACAGTCTTGGGTACATGCTGTAACGTAAAGATGCCTTCAGAAACAATTCAACTACATTTCTACATTAAAAATATTCTACAGAGCAGTAAACACTAATAAATTAAACAGAGTCAATATTGTGATAACCCTTTTTAAAATACACCAGTAATCTCAGGTACACTTGATGCAATTTCATAAGGAAATTGGCTGGTAAGTTTTACTACAGTTCTTCTGGTTATTCTTGCTGTCACACTTGCTTTTATTTTTTACAGGCAAAACACAACACCCTTTATTATGTTTTTTTTATCTGAAAAGTGGTGTATTTTAACCTGTTGCTTCCTTTACTGACAGACATTTTTCTGCAACAACAGAAATGCTCTTTTGACACAGTGAAACAGAACATTTCAGACAAAAATTCTTCATCAGCTGTGTAACCAGAGTGCTTCTGAGGCTGTTATGAAACCAGTGGATATTCTAAATTTAAATTTATAAAAAAGCAAAAGAATAGGATGTGCTAGATCAAGTGATATTTAATAAGCTGCTTTATTATGAGCGTGGAATCAAAGCACACTGGTGCAGCCACAAGGGGTAATGGCACCAGTGTGCTTTGATTCCATGCTTGTCGGCATGCCTTCTGCCACTACCTGCATTAAAGCACACCTATAACTGTAGGTTCACCCCAGGAGCGATGGCTAACACTAAAAAGATGATAATGAAATTAGCTTCTTCCAGACCTAACATATCTGGTGCTTGGATTTCAGACAGTGCTGTTAAGCTGTTTAATAGTTTGCATAACTGAAAATATTTTTTGCTTTCAGATTCCTTGTTCTTGCTAATGTTATAAGTTCTCAATTTTTACCATGCTACAAAATGCTTCTTGCAGTTACAGTAAATTGTTCTGTAACATACTGTATGTACCCATTATATAAGGGAGACCCTTTATCAAGAATTACTTGATTTCTACACATTTCCACTATATATTTCACTTAAAGCTGGCATTCTACCATTTAATTCCATTGTCATTTGCAAATCTAATGTGTTTTCTACTTCATCAAAATAGTCTACATACTATATGGAGGGCAACACTGGCCACCGAGTCTTTCAGACACAGTTTGGAAAGATAGCTGTGAATATCTGTTATGGCCGCCACCACCCACTTAACTGGCTCATGTACAGCATGCATGGAGCTGAGATTATCTTCAACCCCTCAGCTACAGTGGGACCTCTCAGGTAAGAGTATATGCACTTTTTTCTTCTTACCCCCCAAAAAAATATTGCTAATATTGCTAACACAGATCTTTGTGGCTTTGTGTTTCAGTGAACCTATGTGGTCAATTGAAGCTAGAAATGCTGCCATTGCCAACCACTGCTTTACTTGTGCCATCAACAGAGTGGGCATGGTATGTAGATTTTAAGAAAAAGAGAAGAAACATAGACATATCCCGAAATATTCCCAAATTATGTCTGTGAATTATGGGATGATTAACAGTAATAAAACAATCACAGTAAATAGAAATTAAATCACTTTACTGAAAGTAAACATTTTGTTTAAAGGAATGTAATGCAATGAAAGTGGAAGTTGAGATAAATAAGCCATTTTCAATACTGAATTACTTAAATACTGTCAGATTGTATGGGGATTGTTGCTATACTGCTATTTTTGGGTCTCTCTAGAGATGTTCAGACAGTCTGCCTGGGCTACTCAGAGACATTCACAGACTTGTCCTGAATCCACAAATGTTTCCTGAAGCCTTTTTACCCTTGACTATTTGAATACTTTCCGATCCCAATGTATGTACTGTGAATATACAAGGTCTACACACCCTTATTAAAATTGCAGGATTTTGTGATATAAAAAAAAATTAAACAAAGATAAATCTTGTCATGTCAGATCTTTCCATTTTTAATATGATGTAGCAGCCAACAAAATTCAGGTGAGAAACAAATAGTTTTGAGGGAAAAAAGAAACAATTGCAATAATCTGGTTGCCCAAGTATACACATCCCTTAACTAATAATTTGTTAAGGCATCTTTTGTTTGTAATACAGCACTCAATAAGGGCATCTCCTGTGGACAGCCCACTTCAGGTCACCCCACAGATTTTTTGTTGAATTCAGGTCTGGCTAGGTCATTTAAAAACATTGATCTTTTGGTTAAGCCACTCCTTTGTTGATTTGGATGTATGCTTTTGCCCATTGTTGTGCTGAAAGTTCCTTTTCATCTTCAACTTTCTATCAGTTACCTGAAGGTTTTACACTAAAACTGACTGGTATTTGTAGGTATTTATTTATGATCCTTCCATCTTGATAAAAGTCCCTGTTCTGGCTGAAGAAAAGCAGCCCTAAAGCATGATGCTGCCACCATACGCTTCATTGTGAGTATGGTGTTCTTTTGGTGATGTGCATTTTCCCACCAAACATACCATTTGGAATTATGGAATCATTATACCTTTTGGAATTAGTTTCATTAGACTATAACATATTTTGCCACATGGTTTGGGGTGATTTAGTTGGGCTTAGATGTTTTTGGATGTTTTCTGTCTAGCCACCCTACCCCATAGCCCAGACATGTGAAGAATACAACAGATTGTTGTCACATGCAGAGCGTAATCAGTACTTGTCAGATATTCCTGCAGCTCATTTAATGTTGCCGGTGGTCTCTTGGCAGCCTCCCTAGTAAGTGTTTGTCTTGTCTTTTTGTAAATTTTGGAGGGACTTCCTGTTCTTGGTAATGTCACTGGTGCTCCATTTTCTCCACTTGTTGATGATGGGCTTCACAGTGTTCCGTGGTACATATAATCCGCATCCCCAATTATAAAAGGGTGTGCACACTCATGCAACAAGGTTATTGACATTTTTTTTATTTTTCCCTAAAATGTTTCTGATGTTTTTCACTTAATTTTTATACATTGTAATTTCACATTGAGGGTGGGAAATGGTCTGACATGATTTATGTTCGTTTTGTTTTCTTTCCTTTTTTCCATTACAAAAGCTTCTCCACTGTATGGTGAAGAACCAAATTAGAGGTCTTCAATCCTGCTTCCCAATCACATATATTTTGCTTTGTTTCTATATTATTGTTTGACAGAACACATATTTCTCAGCATTATATATATATATATATATATATATATATATATATATATATATATATATATATATATATATATATATATATATATATATGGATTTAGTGATTTGGGGGCCCTAGGCAAATTGTAGGAATGGGGCCCTCAATTCAGTTTTTTGACATAAATATTTACATTTTCAAATAATGCATTATTTAGCATTAATAGCAATACTCGGGGTGGACTGGGACCAGAAAGTGGACCTGGACTTTCTGGCCCAGAATGGACCACCACACACGGCTCACAACATGCCCCATCATAACACACCAGCTCATTGATGGTTAGACCAATTTTTAACACCACTTATTAACATAAAAATATAACACAATACAGAAACATAAATGCTATTTAAACATATTTATTTAAAGTAACACTGAACAGTCATATTTGTAAAATAGGCAAACAGAAACAGAAGAACAGTGTGACAAAGAATGTAAAGCAATCAAGACAGCATGTTAGCTAGTCAAGGGCATCATCTGGGTGCAGTGTAGGAGAGCTGCACCACTCAGTTGTACAACTCCTGAATCAGTACAGAATCTTTATATTTTACACTAACATCAATCCAGATCTAATCATTTTAACCGCTTGAGTTCTGCCCGTCAGGAAGTCCAGGATCCAATTACACATGAGACTGATAAGTCCCAGATCCTTCAGCTTGACTATGCATTTTATGATCATTGATGTCAGAGCTACAGGGCAGTAATCATTCAGGCAGGAGACAGCAGTTTTCTTGGGGAAATTGAAGATGGTGATCTGCTTGAAGCATGTGGGGATCACAGTCAGACTCAAAGAGATATTAAAGATGTTCATGAAAACATCTGCTAGCTGGTAAGCACAGGCCCTCGGGACATGTCCATGAAGGCACCTTGTCCTGGTGCCTTCCGAGCATTGACTCTCTTGAAGGCCCTACTCACTTTGGATGTGGTTAGAGCCAGAGGGCAGGTGTCATGGTCAGCGGGTATTTTCACAACAAGGAATGTATTACCTGCCACAAAGTGAGCAGAGAATGTGTTAACTTGTCTGGCAAGGAGGCAGACATAGGCCCATAGGATGTTTTTTTCTGTCTTTGTAGTCTGTTATAGAGCGCAGACCACTCCATATGCGTTTTGGGTCAGAGCCATGATAGACTGACCACTCTTTTGGCAGATCTGATAGCCTTTTGAAGGTCATATCTTGACTTCTTGTAGTCAGTCAGGTCCCCAGAGTTGAAAGTTGCAGTTCGTGCTCTCAGTATGGCACGCACATCTCCATTGACTAATGGTTTCTTGTTGGGAAATAACTTTACGTTGACTGTGGGGACAACATCCTCTGTACATTTGTTGATGTATCTTATCGCAGAGTCTGTGTATTCATTTATGTTGTCTCCTGCTGCATCGTGAAACATATGCCAGTCTGTGGATTCAAAGCAGTCCTGCATTCTGGAGTCACTCCATTTGTGAGTTGCTCTAGAAGTTTATCCTGTTTGAGGCATTGTCTGTAGGCAGGTAACAGCAATATGCTAATGTGGTCACCTTTGCTGCAGGTAGGGTGGGGGAAGGGTTTGTAATTTTCCTTTAGTGTTGAATAGCAGTGATCTAAGCTCTGGATTCCTCGTGTGGGAAAATTGATGCACTGGTAGTATTTGGGAAGAACTTTCCTCATGTTCGCCCTATTGAAGACTGCAACAAGACAGCCTCAGGGAATGTAATTTCTAGTCCATCAATGGTGTTGTACAGTTTGTGCAATACTTTAATTTTGTCTGCGTGAGGCAGAATTTATCTACTTTAAGGATGACTGAGCTAAATTCCCAAGGAAGGAAGAAAGGGTTTACTTTAATCATAAGCAGTTCAAGTTCCGGGGAGCAGTGTGATGCTAAGACAGTAACACCCACTGTCACGATTGTTGGTAGAGATGGATGCAAATGCAGAAATGAAGTGAAATGTATAATAATGTACCAAACAAAACACAAAACAAGACTTACATGAAACAAGGGCGAGCATAAAGTTATACAGATAGACAGACCAAACAATGCAAGAAAGTGACTATATACAGTATCTCACAAAAGTGAGGACTCCCCTCACGTTTTTGTAAATATTTGATTATATCTTTTAATGTGACAACACTGAAGAAATTACACTTTGTTACAATGTTAAGTAGTGAGTGTACAGCTTGTGTAACAGTGTAAATTTGCTGTCCCCTCAAAATAACTCAACACACAGCCATTAATGTCTAGACCGCTGACAACAAAAGTGAATACACCCCAAGTGGAAATGTCCAAACTGGGCCCAAAGTGTCAATATTTTGTGTGGCCACCATTATTTTCCAGCACTGCCTTAACCCTCTAGGGCATGGAGTTCACCAGAGCTTCACAGGTTGCCACTGGAGTCCTCTTCCACTCCCCCATGATGACATCACGGAGCTGGTGGATGTTAGAGACCTTGTGCTCCTCCACCTTCCGTTTGAGGATGCCCCACAGATGCTCAATAGTGTTTAGGTCTGGAGACATGCTTGGCCAGTCCATTACCTTCACCCTCAACTTCTTTAGCAAAGCAGTGGTTGTCTTGGAGGTGTGTTTGGGGTCCTTATCATGCTGGAATACTGCATACTGATCATGCTCTGCTTCAGTATGTCACAGTGCATGTTGTCATTCATGGTTCCCTCAATGAACTGTAGCTCCCCAGTGCCAGCAGCACTCATGCAGCCCCAGACAATGACACTCCCACCACCATGCTTGACTGTAGGCAAGACACACTTGTCTTTGTACTCCTCACCTGGTTGCTGCCACACACACTTGACACCATCTGAACCAAATAAGTTTATCTTGGTCTCATCAGACCACAGGACCTGGTTCCAGTAATCCATGTCCTTAGTCTGCTTGTCTTCAGCAAACTGTTTGCGGGCTTTCTTGTGCATCATCTTTAGAAGAGGCTTCCTTCTGGGACGACAGCCATGCAGACCAATTTGATGCAGTGTGCGGCGTATGGTCTGGGCACTGACAGGCTGACCCCCCACCCCTTCAACCTCTGCAGCAATGCTGGCAGCACTCATATGTCTATTTCCCAAAGACAACCTCTGGATATGACGCTGAGCACGTGCACTCAACTTCTTTGGTCGACCATGGCGAGGCCTGTTCTGAGTGGAACCTGTCCTGTTAAACCGCTGTATGGTCTTGGCCTCCATGCTGCAGCTCAGTGTCAGGGTCTTGGCAATCTTCTTATAGCCTAGGCCATCTTTATGTAGAGCAACAATTCTTTTTTTCAGATCCTCAGAGAGTTCTTTGCCATGAGGTGCCATGTTGAACTTCCAGTGACCAGTATGAGGGAGTGTGAGAGCTATGACACCAAATTTAACACACCTGCTCCCCATTCACACCTGAGACCTTGTAACACTAACAAGTCACATGACACCAGGCAGGGAAAATGACTAATTGGGCCCAATTTGGACATTTTCACTTAGGGGTGTACTCACTTTTGTTGCCAGCGGTTTAGACATTAATTGCTGTGTGTTGAGTTATTTTGAGGGGACAGCAAATTTACACTGTTACACAAGCTGTACGCTCACTACTTTACATTGTAGCAAAGTGTCATTTCTTCAGTATTGTCAGATAAAAAGATATAATCAAATATTTACAAAAATGTGAGGGGTGTACTCACTTTTGTGAGATACTGTATACACCAGAGCTAATGAGCCAAATTGTGAAACAGGTGAAATAAGACATGTGACTAGATGCAGTGGCTTATGGGAATCGTAGTGGATGATGGGAATCGTAGTCTCTAGCCCGTCGTAATTTCTAGCCCTTCTATTACTTGACACCCATGCCCCAACGAGTGTTTATCATAAAGCAAACACCCACACCTCTGCTCTTACCGGAGTTTAGTTTGTCTTTAGTCTTTACTGTCTTGACGAAAAATGGAGAATCCTGCTGGTGTGATGTCTGCGTCGGGCACTGCTGTGTGTAACCCCGTCTCACAGTAATCTACAACCCCAACTCCACAAAAGTTGGGACAGTATGGTAAATGTCAATAAAAACAAAGAGGAGTGATTTGTATATGTACTTAGATTTGTATGTAAACAAAAACGTATAAAGACAAGGTATTTGATGTTTTACCTAATCAACTACATAGTCTTTTGAAGGTGAATGTCTTTGAAATTGATGCATGCAACACCTTCCAAAAAAGCTGGGTCGGGGCAATTTAGGACGAATAGTGATGTGACAAGTTAAACATTTAAGAGGCAATCGTCTAATCATAGTATATAAGGAGTTTCCAAAAAAGGCCTATTCCTTCAAGAGCAAGGATGATCAAGTCTCGCTAATCTGCCAACAGATGCATCAGCGAATAATCCAACACGTTGATAACAACATTCCCCAAAGGCAAATCGGTAGGATTTTTGGCATTTCACCTTCTACATTGCATAATACAATTAAAAGATTCAAGGAATCTGGTCAAAGCTCAGTGCGTAAAGAGCAAGGTCAAAAACCACTTCTGAATGCGCATGATCTCTGATTCCTCAGATGTCACTGTCTTAAAAACCGTCATGAGTCTGTAATTGATATCCTGACATGGGCTCGGGAATACTTTGGTAAACCTTTGTCAACACCATTTGCTGCTGCATCCACAGATGCAAGTTAAGGCTTTACTATGCAAAGCAGAAGACATACATCAACACTGTCCTGGAGCACTGCCGACTTCTCTGGGCTCGGTCTCATCTGAGATGCACAGTAGCACAGTGGAATCGTGTTTTGTGGTCCGACGAGCCAACATTTCAAATAGTTTTTGGACAAAACAGCCATCGTGTTCTCCGGGCCAAAGAGGAAAAGGACCATCCATGTTGTTATCAGCGTCAGGTCCAAAAGCCACCTTCTGTCATGGTATTGGGGTGTGTCAGTGCCCATGGCATGGGTAACTTGCACATCTGTGAGGGCACCATCAATGCAGAAAGATATGTACACATTTTGGAGCAACATATGCTGCCATCCAGAGCAGGACAACACCAAACCACATTCTGTCCAGATTACAAGCGCATGTTTGCATAAGCAGAGTGCAGGTGCTAAAAAGGCCTGTCTACAGTCCTGACCTGTATCCGATTGAGAATGTGTGGCGCATTATGAAGTGCAAAATAAGGCAACGAAGTCCCCGTACAGTTGCGAAGCTGAAGAAATGCGTAATGGATGAATGGGGGAAAATTCCGCCTGCTAAACTTATCCAACTGGTGTCTTCAGTGCCCAAATGCTTAATAAGTGTTATCAAAAGAAAAGGTGATGTTTCTCAGTGGTAAACAGTCGACTGCCACAACTTTTTTTGGAGTGTGCTGCAGTCATCACATTTGAAATTCAAAAATAAATAAAATTCACAAAGTAAAACATCAAGTAATGTGTTAATAATGTTACGAAGCACAGACGGAGACAAGCGCGGGCGAGCGGAGAGCGTGTGACTGAACACAGGACAAGAATCGACTCGGGACAGAGCAGGTAAGCTGTATATCAGGGACGTAGGCAAAAGCGTAGTGAGGGACGAGCGTGAAGTCGAGCACCAGGGAAAACACTTATAATGAAACCGGCTTGGTAATCAAACAGAGACGAGGCTGCGGAGCGGTTACTTCGCAAGCGGCTCATGCTAGGGAGGCCCTTATATAACCTTAGGTGTGTACAGGTGTTCATAATTAGAACTCCGGCGAACTCGAGCGCAGGTATAACTGGGAAGTATAGTCCTCCTCCGCCACGTCCCTGGGCGGCACTACACTTTGTGAGCTGCCGCGCCGATTTCGCCGTGTCGTAACAAATAATGTGTTTTCAATATAGTACAGGGTGAATTGAATTTTCAAATGAATTTTTTTTTTTTAATTGTTCATTTTCCATACTGTCCCAACTTTTTTGGAATTGGGGTTGTAGCAGACAGTAGTTTCATATGTACTGTTGGAATATGATTCTTGCATTAAGTTTGTCAAGTGTTTTTATCCAGAGAATGTTGGCTAACAAGATACTGGGGAAAGTAAGGTTGAAGTATCTTTTCCGGGATCTGCAAAGAATACCAGCATGTTTGCCTTTTCTCATTTTCTCCATTTTCAGTTGAATTTGTAGAAACAACTTGAAGCATTTTGTTTGATTTGTTCATTGCAAACAGTTGAAAGTCTGTACATTTTGACAATAAACCTGATTTTCAGTGGGGGTTGAATAATTTTGATTGCAACTGTAAGTTCCAAGAAAAGTATTAGTGTGGCATGAAGGTATTTATAACCAATACTACATCTCATTCAATTGATAACTTGTGAAATACCTTTAATTTTGTTGAAGGTATTTGCATGTGTGTTAACACACGAGAGTATATGTATTTTAGATTTTACACAGTTATCTGGTGTTCACAGAACTTCTGTTATACCTGGAAGTTGTGTTAAGGCTGGTGCTCCTAGCTTTCTGAAATGAAAGCACCAGTGCTACCGGACAATTACTAATTTTGATCCCTGCATTAAAATAATTTAGCATCTGAAAAATTGTTTATGAATCAGTCTTCAATGCTTTATTAAAGAAATTATTGAAGTATCCAAAAAAAATGTCACCTTTGGGATTGTTTCAATTTGTTTGTATTTGTTTAAAAATAAATTAGTAACATTTTACACAGCACTATTTAATATTATTTTATTTGTGGCATTATATGTTGGACCTAATGTGGCCAAGAGTCACCAGATGCAACAAATGTGGGACAAGCACTAAGTTTGTGTGGGACAATGTGGGACATATTTCCCACTCCCAAAGGCCTACCATTTTGATGCCCATCTAAATGAATAAGAAACATGTGCTCTCTGCCTGTTTATATTTATTTATATTTGTATTTATATTTATATTTATATATGTCTCATGTATCAAACAATGCAACAAAGAGAAACATTGCTGCATAAAAAACAGCAGTGATGCAACTGATGTTTTCCATCTATTTCAGTTTATAACATACTGAAATAGTATCGTAGAAACATGAGAAAAAAAAACAAAACTAAAACCTTAGTGTAACACTTTCCCAGATTCAGGTAGGGAACAAGGAATCTGGAGGCAGGCTTGGAACAACTCAAAAGGTGCTATATTCTTTACCTTTCACTGTTCAGCTGTTTTATTTTACAGACACACACACACAAAGCTCTGTGCTGGTTGGCTCTCTCTGTCTTTCGAGGCACCCGTCTCTACTGTTTTTATTCTTGCTTCGGCTCACTGCAACACAGAGCATTCATTAGTATAATTCCCTGCAGATGTGCAATCCTTACCACTCACCTTCTCCATCTCTGCTCTCCATTCACAAACCGGCACTCTAGCATGCCACATTCAAATTTTAATAACTCTTTATTTCCAATAAAAATGTGGGACATCATCTCAAGTTGCGAGCTGTGGGACAAAGGACTAAAATGCTGTGTATTACAACACACAGGAGGATGTCTGGTCACCTTAATGTGGCCCAGGGTCATAATAAAAGTTGATCAACAGTTGATTCCCAGTCAACCCCTGGCTGAGGTGAATATGATATTGATTTAACAATGTTGATGATAGAAATATCAGAAGATCTGAACAATGGATCACTCTGTTATATAATAAAGAATTGCACAAAAGAAAAAAGTATCTAATGTTTGGTAGGGAATGGACAAATTTTAGCATTTAACATTTTAAATAACCGTCCAAACATCATAATATATAGACAAATTTAATATATAAAAATAATATACTAATTATATTATTTGTGTTTCCACCCAGGAGTATTTCAAGAATGAATTCACATCTGGAGATGGGAAGAAAGGTATTTGTTCCATAGTTCTAAAGACAGAAATTATCTGGTGTCAAGTTTAACTGATACTAGCTGAACAAGTAAATTATGTGCTTTGTCTGTCTGTGTGCTTCCTGTCCAAAGCTCATGTCTATCTGTTTAGATACAAAAAAAAAGATTGTTCTGTTTACTTTTTTAACTCATAAAGCTATTGCATCAACTCCTTCAGTAATCGTGTAGTAGTAGTGAAATATGACCATAGCAAAGAGGTTCCAAAATGTGGGGTTGCTTGATTTACAAATGGGGTCACAAGAGAAACTCACAATCACCTCTTTTGTTTCACTAAATTATTTCATATTTCAGTTAATATTTAAATTTAATATTAGAAATATCAAAGACAGATTTTCTGTATTTTAATATTTTGAAATGTTGCTGGGGGTCACATTTAGGCAAACCACATTTTAAATAATAGGGTACATGTTATTGTACTCTTTTCACTATCCTGACACACTGCACTAACAGAGTCATGCGGGTGGGGTGGGAGGGAGTACACTCCTTCAGTTCTGTTTTTTATTTATCTGGGCCTAAATAACAGTTGTGTGGCCCTATTTAAACATTGATTTAGTCTTTTTTTCCCACCAAAAAGTAAACCAGCATTCAGAAAACAGATGGTGTCATGATATCCCCTTCTGGCAGTGCGCTCGGAGACATGAGAGGGTGCGCGCATGCATGAGCTACATGCATGAGTGCTCAGCAAGCGCATGCTCTTCGATTGTTGACAACTGTGACATTGTTTACTGTGGACACATGCATTTGTTTTGTTTCTGTTCTGTCCCCTCCCTGTTTTGTCACTGGTTGTGGTTCAAGGGTGTGTCTTCAGTGTTTTCAGCTGTCAGCACTCAACGCTGATTATATCCACTTATATACCGCGCACCTCCCAGTACACAGCACGGAGTATTAGATATAGTTAATATAGTTAGATAATGTTATGTTCCTTGATAGATTTAGTTAGGTTAAACTTTAGATTAGTTAATTTAATCCACGCTGGTTTTTCCGCTCCCAGTTCATAGTACGAGTTAATGTTTCTTGTTTTGTGTTTTGACCCTGTTTTCTGTGACCGTGACTTTGATTCCTGCTTTGCCCCATTTATGCCTGTTTGCCGATCGCCCGACCCTTTGCCTGTCTTGACTATGTTTTTGGATTACAATTTGGATTTGTCTGCCTGCCTTAAAATAAATACGTATTTACCTGCACCTGCTTCCGTACTCTACTCCCTTACGTCTCGCAACGTGACAGGTGGGAACAAATAATTACACTCTTCCTACTTCTATAGTCATTACTATGAGTGTAAGTGAGTTACTAATGAAATGCACAAGATTAGTTAATTATCAAGAAGTGTGACTACCTCTATAAAAGCAGAACCTTTGACAATTTGGTATCCTGAAGAACTCAGGTGTATGTCTTCATCATGCCAAGAATAAAGGACATCAGACTTGACTTAACAGCCTTGATTGTTGCTGCTCATCAATCTGGCAACGATTATAAGACCATCTCCAAAGAATTTAAAATTCACCATTCATACAGTGAGTGTACAGTGTTTGAGATAGTTGCCAGTATTCCCAAGAGTGGCAGCAAATTCAGTCCAATGACAGACTGTTTAATGCTCAGAGATAGAAAGAAAAGCCCAAGCACTTCATGATGTGACCTACAGACCCGTTAAATATTTATGTTCATGCACAAACAAAAAAAAAAAAACTGAACAAATATGGCTTTCATGGAAGGGTGGCTATGAAAAAGCCCCTTCTCTCCAAAAAGAACATGACAGAATGACTTAGGTTTGCAAAATTGCATCTGAACACACTGCAATAGTTCTGAAACAATATCCTTTGGTTTGATGAGAACAAGGTGGAAATGTTTGGTCATCATGCACAGTGAAAACCAAACACATCACATACACCTCAAAAACCTCATACCAGCCACAGGACTTGGGAAACATGCAGTCATTGAGACAATGATGAACTCCACTTTATACCAGAATATTCTTGAGACAAATGTGAGGCCATCTGTCCAGAAGCTTATGCTGGGCTAAAATTTGGTCATGCAACAGGATATTGAGCCCAAGCACACCAGCAAATTGACATTTGAATGGCTGAAGAAGAAAAAAATCAAGGTGTTGGAATGGCCAAGTTACAGTCTAGACTCAACCCTAATGAGATGCTGTGCATAAACAAATGCCCTCAAATATCAATGAACTGAAGCAATGTTGTAAAGAAGAGTGGGCCACAATTTCTCCAAAATGATGTTTGAGACTGACAAACACCTACAGAAAATGTTTGCTTCATGTTATTGTTGCTAAAGGTGGTTGTACATGGTACTGAAATACAGGGTGCACTTATTTTTTCCCACCTGGTTTCTGAATGTTGGTTTACTTTTTGGGAAAAATTACTACAAATTGAAATCTGTTTTTTTGTTGTTGTTGTTGTCGCTTGAGGTTATTTGTTTGTTTATAGAAGTTGGTGAGGACAACACAACTGTTATTTAGGCCCTGATAAATAAAACATAAAATTGGAGGAGGGTGTACTTCCTTTCTCCCATGACCGTAGTACTGCAGTAAAAATTTCCCCATCCATCTACCTCCACTAAACAGTGTTGTGTCTCAAGTCATACTTCATTCAAGTATACTTATGCACTATTCTAGACTGTTAGTGAGAACAAACACTAACCAAGTTTAATATTACAATTAGTGTTTGAATTTTAAAACCCTCTCATGTCACATTCAAACCTACCAAAAGGTCTGTTCTGCATACCAGTCTTCTGGATTTTCTAGATTAGTAGTAAATACTTTAGAACAGAATAGGTCAGTGTTTTTGATTTGGCCATGGCAACAATCATGATGACAGCAGAAAGTTTTATGAAAGACAGAGCTTGTCAGTGTGATATATCTCTGTGCATATAATCTATAAACATTTTACAGTTCGAATTGGAACCCTGACATACAGGAATTATGTAGCATGTAGCATGTTTCTGACATGCCATATAGGGAAAGTCTCTTATAAATCTTCAATTTTGTGAATGTTGTGTGAACAATGATGCTTGCATTGCTGCTGCTTCTGCAGGCACATGCAAAGTCAACTAGAATAAAGTATAACTAGATCCCTTTGCTTTCCATTGAGTAGTTTCACAGGACCTTGGCATGGATCATTTTCCTATAACACAAAAACTCATCCCACTAGACTTACTCTTCTAGCTTATATCAGCTGTTTAAGAAATGATAATGTTCATAAAGCCCTTGTTCACAACTCAGAGATCAAAGATTTTAAAAACATTTTGCTATTTGAAAGATATAAGCCAATGTTCCTTTGATTTGCTCACCTTTCTAATTGTGTAATTGCTTCCTTCCTCATTTAGCGCCACAGAGTTATTACTGCATGCAGAGAAGACGGTTAACGACAGGGTTACCAGATTGGGCTAGTGAAAAACACTCAGTGGCTGCCAAAGTTCAGATTTTTTTTTTTGCAAATAATCAGAATTAAATCTAATAAACTTCTGCAAAAACATCTATATGTCATGTGCAGACAGTCTGTCTATGTGAAATCTTCAATTCAATTAAATTTTAATTATATAGTGATTTTAACAATGGACATTGTCAGAAAGTAGCTTTACAGAAATCTGGATATAAAATTGAAATTAAATTTCAGTGTCTCAGTATCAATTTGCATTATCATATCCTTATCAATTAATTTAACAGTAGGCAAGCCAAACCTCTCGAATTATACAAAACAATCATAACTTTGCTTATTGCTAACATTAACTAGGTTCAGAGGTGGATAGAGTAGCCAGACATTTTACTCAAGTACAAGTAAAAAATAATTATTCAAGTAACAGTAACAATGTTAATAATTACTTGAGTAAGAGTAATAAAGTATCCAATGTGAAAACTACTCAAGTAGCAAGTTACTGGTTATGTCAGATCTGATTAAAATGAAGGTAAAATCTTGTATCTCAGATTACATGGACTAGTCACACCTCTCCTTGAAAGTCTGTCTGTTCTGTTTATATGATATAAAACCTGGGTTCAAGATGAAGAAGCATATCTCAGTCTTGTGATGA
This sequence comes from Ictalurus punctatus, assembly GCF_001660625.3. Classification (NCBI taxonomy): domain Eukaryota; kingdom Metazoa; phylum Chordata; class Actinopteri; order Siluriformes; family Ictaluridae; genus Ictalurus; species Ictalurus punctatus. Next base: position 16,979,546 of record NC_030420.2, read on the forward strand.
GTACAATAACATAGAACCTGTCATTTTCAACACGAAATCTCACACACCCCAAAAAAACAAACATTCTCCCAACAGTTGACTGTCTTTATTTTCACAACATGTTAACAACACAGACTTGTCAGCATCTGCATTTAACTCATGTTCCTATACAGTACACTTCTTGTATTTATTATGCATATATTATGTCTAATGTCAAACATACACTGATAGATTTTATTTCACATTGGTGAACTCAAAAATTCTCCAATTATTTTGTGCTGAAAGCAAGGCCACATCTTTCAAGCTTGAAAACTTAGAGACTAATTTGTGATGGAGGGGTAGGGCTTCCAGGGAGGTCAGTTATTATTGGAATTTTCAAAAGACATTGCAAAGCTGTCAATCGTTTCAGATCAATACATCGATTGGCTCTGCTGCTGGGGCAAACAAGGAAGCCTGCTCTTTTTGTGTATTTTTAACTGCTAACTCATAGTGATGTAAATATGTGAAGTTTCTATGCAAAATTCATAAAGCTAAGCAATAGCTAGCAATAGCTAAGTAGTGAAATTAGTGGCCATATGCTAGTGTGTTGCACTGATACAGTAATACATTTCTGCATATGACGTGGGGTGCACGGTGGCTTAGTGGTTAGCACGTTCGCCTCCAGGATCGGGGGTTCGATTCCAACCGTGGCCCTGTGTGTGCGGAGTTTGCATGTTCTCCCCGTGCTGCGGGGGTTTCCTCCGGGTACTCCGGTTTCCTCCCCCAGTCCAAAGACATGCATGGTAGGCTGATTGGCATGTCCAAAGTGTCCGTAGTGTATGAATGGGTGTGTGAATGTGTATGTGATTGTGCCCTGCGATGGATTGGCACCCTGTCCAGGGTGTACCCCGCCTCGTGACCCATGCTCCCTGGGATAGGCTCCAGGTTTCCCCCTGAAAAGGATTAAGCAGTATGGAAGATGGATGGATGGATGGAAAACAATACCAACAGTACCATACTAGTATACGGTCGATGTGATTGTGTAAAAACAGCTTTGTGTGAAATTATTTTAATTAACAGGCCAGCACAGTGGTGCAGCAGGTAGCATGTTCTCCCTGTGTCTGTTCTTTTGGGAGATGGGAAGAAACCACAGAACCTGGAAGAAACCCATGCAGACAGAGGGTGAACAAACAAAACTGTTTTTTACACAATTACATCCACCGTATACATGCCCATTTCCACCATCATGGCAATAATTTAGAAGTTCCAGTCAACTGGAAATGAATCAACATGGAATTGGACATGTGTCTATATTGTCTCAATGCACTGTGTAAAGGATGGTTCGAGTGGCCAATAAATCTTAGATGTGTCTTGGGGTCAGAAAGTGTCCAAAATTACAAAGTCACCTACATCACCACAAAGTTGTTTGTAAGGTTTCAAGAAAAACTCTCATCCAAAAACAAACTTCAGTTTGCCAGACACTACTGGAACTTCAAATGGGATCGGGTTCTATGGTCAGATGAAACCACAATAGAGCTTTTTGGCAATAAACACCAGACATGGTTTTGGCACACACAAAGAGGTAGCCATATGGAAAAGTACCTCATTCCCACAGTTAAATATGGTTGTGGCTCTTTAATGTTTTGGGTTTGTTTTTCTGCCAGAGGACCTGTGCATTTTGTTAGGATACATGGCACCATGGACTCTATCAAATATCAACAGATATTAAATGAAAACTGCCTCTGCCAGAAAGCTTAAAAGCAACCCGACTATGAAGCTTTGTAGGCCTTAACATGCAATAATTGCCCTCTTCTTCTAAAATACGTTGTTAGAAACACATTAAATATTTTAATTATTTTAAAAATCCTTAATGTTTAATACATATTTTAACCTACGGAGGCCACCATTACATTGCATGCGTAAGTCGATGACGTAAAATGGTTGTGCTTGAGCACTAGCTACTATTAGCTACTAGCCCCCGCAGCAGGAAAAGAATGCCACTCTGTGTTACTTTTGGCTGTAGTTTTCTAGCTCGTGTGCTGTGATACACGGGATATCTGTAAATATATTCAAACCCATAAACATCTTGTTAGTGCATTTTTCTGTATATTCTCATAACGTAAAGCGCCTGTAAAATTGGCCTAAAACACCTAGCCAAGGCATACTCAAAGTAAAATTGAAGCTGTTCTTGAACCATAGAGTACATGCATGGTTTTGGTCTCTTTTGAAAGGTGGAATAAATATGTTTACATAATTGGATTCTTTGGACCTTTGCCAGTGTAACAAGTGTTTTTGTTGGGATGTTATGGATCAGTGGACTACTATGAGGCTTCATATGAGGTGAGTTGCCTCCGTTTCGTGTTTGTTTGTATGTGGTCTGACAGAGACATTGATTGTAGCTGCTTTTGTTTATTGTATCTTGAAACAATTTTTTTTTCAATCGAATCACAGGAATCTTAGTTTTCCAAAGGTATATTGCTGTGTACATAGCATAGATTAGCTCATATGGCGACGACACGCCAGTGTCGTCAAGTATACGACGGTGATGGTTGATACTCTCTAAAATAATTGATATTAGAATGTTTTTATCATAAAACGATAGTTTAAGCCATATGCTTACCTTGAACAACTACTAAAAGAAGGTGGACCTCTTTGCAACACTCTCACTCTCGGTTGGCATAGACATGGAATTGCTGCACAGACACCTTCTGGGCATCAATTTTGCACCACTCTCACATCCTCACCTCTCAGAGCATCTTAATTTTTATGTACATTTTGAGTAATGTCTTCTATGTTAGCCTCCTCGCTTATGTTACGCTCGGGTTCAAATTGAAAAGGTTGAACAGTTTATATCGCTGTAGGGTCACTGGAGAATCAAGACCATTGCAGCAATTTGACATTACTACCCAGAATGCGTTGCGATGTAAACAGCAATAGTAGTTTACGAGTGAAGCTGTTTTTATTTATTTATTATTTAAATTGACATCTAGAGTGTTTTTGTAAATCAAATTTACATAGCGGATGTCAGCGTTAATCTAATAAGCCATACAAGTCTTCATAGTCAGGGTTCCCTTTAAAATGGGCTGTGGTTGGATCTTCCAACAGGACAATGATCCAAAACATACAACACAAAAATGGTTTACTGACCACAAAATCAAGGTCCTGCCATGGCCATCCCAGTCCCCTGACTTGAAACCCATAGAAAACCTGTGGGGTGAACTGAAGAGGAGAGTCCACCAGCGTGGACCTCGAAATTTGAAGAATCTGGAGAGATTCTGTATGGAGGAATGGTCTCAGATCCCTTGCCATGTATTTTCCAACTTCATCAGGCATTATAGGAGAAGACTCAGAGCTGTTATCTTGGCAAAGGGAGGTAACAAAGTACTGACTAAAAGGGTGTCAATAATTGTTGTACACCTATATTTAACACATTATAAAAAAATATATATATAATATATATATATAATATATATATATATATATATATATATTATATATATATATATTATATATATATATATATATATATATATATATATATATATATATATATATATATATATAAACCTGTGTTTTGTTTGCAGTTGGTGGATATCATTGAGCAGAGTATTTTTGTGAATTTCTTGAACAACAGATCAAAAGGTTAAACAAAAGACAAATATTAACAGTCTTCTTTGCTCATATTTACCAAGGATGCCAATATTAGTGGAGAGCACTGTAATATTGGGCATAAAAAAAAAAAAAAACAAACCCAAACATTCTATACTGTGTTTCCTGGGACAAAGTGGGACTGGTTTCCTGAAAAAAAAAACCTGCCTTATTTATAATTTCATAGGATATTTCATTATATCTGGAAAATAAATAATATTAAATACTACACCCATATTAACACCAGACAGCTTAAAATAGTAAACTACAATGGTTTTGACTCAGTTGCCTATTTGTAGCTTTAACAACTGCAGGAGCCTACAGAACATACCATGTGATTAGGGCTTCAACTAATGATTATTTTGATAATTGATTTATCTGTCAATTTATTCGATTAATCGATCAGTTATAATTTTTTAAATGTATTAAAACCAAAATTTTTAAAAACTATTTATTTGCTGTATTTTAATAAATACTACAGGATTCTTACTTAACTAGGTGTAATTAAATACCAGTTCACTAACTACAATAAATTACAGATATTGATTAGATAATCTGTCACAGCATGAGAATATTATCAAGTGCCCACGTCAAACAAATTTGACACTCAAACTAACACAAGGTGACTTTTATACATCTTTTACTGCTCATCACTTTTTATCACTTACCACACTTTTTGCAACGGTGTGTCTTATCTGTATTTCAAGCCCTCATTTGTTCAAATAGCGAACAGACAAATTAAGAATAACGGCAAAATAAATCTCTGCTAGTTGTTTTGCTCACTGAAATTCTCATGTGCACATGGGGCAAATCATTTTCGGTGTGGAACTGAGTCAAATGTTTTTGGGTGTCAATGCCCAAAATGAGCGAATCGACTCTTAAGGATTGATTCTGATGTGAACCAGAAGCAGGATGGAGACTTGATGACTTGACACACAAGTCATTAAAATATACTCTAGAATCGACCTACTGGGTCAGAAAAATAGTTAAACTTCTTACAAGCAAACTGATTTAAATAGCTTCACTGCTTGCTGCCCAACGCTGCATGACATGAGTTGTGTTAAAACGTTTGTCTCGTAGACTAATCATTCATTAGTAATATATGACCATAAATGTGCAATACAGCCAGAAAACTGGATAGGGTCGGAAAAATCAGTAGTTATTATGGATGGTTTCAATCAAATGTGTTTTCATGAAGTGACATAGCACACGCCATAGCATGCTTCATAACACAGTTCAACTTATCAGTAATGAAGTTCGTGCCAACTACTTTTATTGTTGATTTTTATTGATTAGTTGTTGCAGCCGTACATCTGACTCAACAACATTAGTAAATACTGTATCAGCTCTGCCACACACAGTGTTTGCTCTTTCCATCTTGGCTATTAATACTAAAATATAACATCCATTTAACAGTATTGAGCAACTTACGAACCCATAAGCATTAATAAACAGGCCTTACATGTAATATTTTGCTTGGGCTGTATCAATTGGATTTGAAAGTACAGTAATATAACTATTAATATACATAATAAATGTATAAGATATATACATATATGGCTAACCAATTTACAATAGTAATAGCAAATGTACATCTCATCCTGTATGGAGCATGACTGACACATGCACATACACACAGCACTGTACAATCCAAACAGTCTCACTCATGATTACATCTGCATGACCAGGTTAAGTTCGCTTTTTAAAATGTAAGTGTTACAACCTCCCCTGTCTAGGGTAGAGAAGAAGGAACAGTCTTAAAATAAAAATTAAGGAATTTAGATAAATTAAACAAATTTCAACAATTTCAGAGCTCCGTCCCAGCACTAATTAACAAACACAACTTTGCAAATCAACAATAAAAGATTTATTTAGGAAACAGGAAAACTGTAACCTAAAAAAAAAACTAGAGCTTTACATGGAAGCAATAATTAACTCCAAGGAGAGAGCAATGCCAAAATAACAGCAACAAGATTCTCTGTAATTGTGTGAGCTTTTTTTGCAGTTAACAATGACTACGTTTACAAGGACAACAATAATCTAATTATTGACCTTATTCTGAATAAGACAATATTATGATTAAGGTGTTTACATTCATTGCTTTTAGAATATTCCTTTCATGTTCCCGTTTTACATGTTATAGAACATAGATTGATTAATGGCACAACGTCATTACGTCCCCACACCACGCCGTCTGACGTTCCCTACAGAATTTCACATATCAACATACAGTTCGTCTTTGTTATGGTACCGTATACAGTTTTGGGTGTTTCATTTTTAACTTTACAAACGCTTCAAGTGCAGTTAATTATTTGTCATGTTATACGTGCAAATAGACAACTGCTTGAAGCCATGGGCTGCGTCCGAATTCACATACTTACCTACTATATATTAGCTGAAATACGTGTATTTCAACTACTATATAATAGGTAAGTATGTCGTTTTGGATGCAGCCATGCTCTCTTCTTTTCCATCAAATGGTTGCGATGTGTCCTGTCGCAAAATACGGCGAAATCTCCCACACGTCGTTAAAAGTCTGATTAAGGTGTGTACATGTCTGTAATGCACTTCGATAATGCGACTAAAATAGGAATACTCCACCTCTTAATTCAATTTGTGTTTACTTCGATTATGACTTAAGTCTAATTAAGGTAATCAATAATCGCTGTTTAAATGGCTGCACTTATAATCGCTGTTTAAATGGCGCTGTCTGCACTTATATAGCGCTTTTATCCAAAGCGCTTTACACTGTGCCTCATTCACCCATTCACACACACTCACATACCAGTGGTAGAAGAGCTGCCATGTAAGGTGCTAACTTGCCATCGGGAGCAACTTGGAGTTCAGTGTCTTGCCCAAGGACACTTCGGCATGTGGAGTCATATGGGCCGGGAATCGAACCGCCAACCCTACGATTAATGGACAACCTGGTCTACCACCTGAGCCACAGCCGCCCATGTTTACATGGTTGTTTATTAATCAGAGTGTTGTCTTACTCTGGTTAATATTGGATTATTGTTGTCCATGTAAACGTACTGACTGTGATGAGTGAGTTTGTACAATGCACAAATTGCTTGCTCCGGTTGCTCTTTACTGACCTGTTAGCCAATAAAACACAAGTATTTCCACAGATTTTCCTGTAAACCCTGTCTGATTGGCCTTGCCTCCATTCACTGAAGATAAAATACAACAGTCTTCTTTTACTGACATTCAGTTGTGAATTATTCAGGGCTAAAGAAAAAATCTTTGGTCTATAGCCCCGAATGCCGAGGCCAGGTTATGACCCTGATATGAGCCTCAGGCCTGTTTCCCGGAAACAACAATCATAACGTGGTATGGAATGGATACGGGGGGGATTTATGAAAATATGTCTTTACTTGCACAGAAGACAAGCATATTTTGTGTGAATTTTTGGTTTAAATGAGAAGTGTTATGTTTGGAGAAATTCAATTCAATTCAATTCAGTTTTATTTTTTATATAGAGCTTTTAACAATGGACATTGTCCCAAAGCAGCTTTACAGAAATATATAAATTCAGGATATAAATTTTAAATGTATGAATTTATCCCAAATGAGCAAACCAGAGGTGACGGTGGCAAAGAAAAACTCCCCGAGAGGATATGAGGAAGAAACATTGAGAGGAACCAGACTCAAAAGGGAATCCATCATCATCTGGGTAACAACAGATTATAAAAAAAATCCCTTCTATAAACATGCTAATACTATTTGGTCAAATAGTGCAGTTGTACACTCAGGAAAATTCATTATAGTTTTTACGTGAAGTCTGTTCTGTTGAACTTATCCATTGTTCACTGATGGAGACTTGAGTTCAAAACTGTTGCAGTCCTACAGCCATAATAGCAATTGTAGTCCTAGCCATCTTAGCATAACTTTTCATATGAATTGAGGTCCAAAGCCATCTTTATGGTTTTTAAGTGGTACCATCCTCGGTAATCTCAATGATCTTTAGGCTGCACCATGTGGGGCAATCCTCAGCAGCAGCATGTGACTTCCAATTGATGAGAACTCCAACCAGAAGTAGGGCATCAGGATGGATCAGGCAGGTCCGGAGAGCAGAAGGGATCAGGATCACTGGTGTCTCAGAAGTATCATGTGTAACTTGACAGAAAGAGAGACGGAGAGATTATTAGGTATGCCTATTGTCCTGTAAATGGTTAAGGACAATGTACTTTGTGTGAGTGCAAGCAGGGACTCTGGCAAGACTAGCTGTGACAGCATAACTAAAAGGGAGAGGCATAAAGTAACACAGACATGAGGGCACCTTGGGAAATGAGGCGGGCAACCACTCCAGCATCAACAAACCTGGGTGAACACTTGAAAGTGGGGGATGACAGCATCCAAACATCCCAATTCACCACAACACTCTACGCCTGTGAACCCTCTAGATCTGCTCCTTTACCTAAGGAAAAAAAAAACAAGAAGCTTGACTAAACAAATATGTTTTCAACCTGGACTTAAACAATAAGAGTGTGTCTGAGTCCTAATTGGAAGGCTGTTCCATAACCGTGGGGCTTTGTAAGAGAAAGCTCCTCCCCCTGCTGTAGCCTTCAGTATTCAAGGTACCAACAAATAGCCTGCACCTTTTGATCGAAGTACTTCACTCAGGTACTGTGGCATGAGACCATTTAGTGCTTTATAGGTCAATAGTAATATTTTATAATCAACGCAACATTTTACTGGGAGCCAGTACAGTATGGATAAGATAGGGGTGATGTGGTCATATCTTCTGGTTCTAGTAATGACTCTTGCAGCTCCATTCTGGACTAACTGGAGCTTGTTTATGCATCTACTGGAACAGCCAGACAGTAAGGCTATCTTGTTAGAATTAAGTAAGAGGAAGTTAATAAGCATCCAGTGTCTAATGTTCTTTACACATTCCTCAACTTTATTAAGCTGGTGTCTGTCATCTGGCTTTGCTGAAACATACAACTGTGTCAGCATAACAGTGGATGCTAATTGTTTACGAATAATTTGACCCAGAGGTAGCATTTGTAAAGCAAAAAGCAGTGGGCCTCAAATAGAACCTTGTGTAACACCAAACTTTACCTCAGTATGCATAGAAGTCATTTACATCTATCTACTGATATTTATAAGTCAAATAAGACCTGAGCCAGGAGAGGACCGTTCCCTTAACGCCAACAACGTTTTATAGTCTATCAGGGAGAACACTATGATCGATGGCATCAAAAGCTGCACTAAGGTCAAATAACATAAGCAAGGAGACACAACCCTGATCAGAGGCCAGTAGTAGGTCATTTATCACTTTAACTAGTGTTGTCTCTGTGCTATGATGAAGTCTAAATCCTGATTGATACAGTTCATGAATATTATTCCTATGTAGGTATGAACTGCTGTGCTACCACCATTTCTAAGACCTTGGAGATATAAGGGGAGATTTGATATTGGCCTATAGCTGGACAATTGACAGGGGTCGAAGTCAGGTTTTTTAAATCAGGGGTTGGATAACTGCTAGTTTAAATTTTTAGGTTCATAGCCAGTGCAAAAGGAAGAATTTATTATTTTTAGAAGGGGTCTGATTACTTCTGGAATAATCTGTTTGAAGAAACATGTTGGTAAGGGATCGACAAGTTGATGATTTTGATGAAAAAATGAATGAATTTAGTTCGGTCTCTTGAAGAAAAACATTCTAATCATTTATCTGATATTGCTGTATTATCATCTACATGGTTATTTATAAGACTGTCTGGTTTTAAATTAATAGTCTGGATTTTTTGTCTAATATTTTCAATTTTGCCAATTAAAAAATTCTTGAAATCATGAATGAAACAATGACTATAATGACAATGAAATCGCTGCTATATAATGATTGTGTGCATGTTTCTGTGGTGGTCTTATTCCTAGTTAATTTTACTACAGCACTAAATAAGAATCTAGGATTATCTTCAATTAAGGTGGAGAGATAGACTGAGATAGACTTGCAGTACCAAGAGATTTTCTATGGTTCAGGAGGCTCTCCTTCTGTGCTGCTTGAAATACTACCAATGTGGTTTGATGCCATTTATGTTCTAATTTTCAAGTGGCCTGTTTTAAGGTGCATGCATTGTCCATGTTCATGATACCAGGGTGTTAGCTTTTTCTCTCTAAATATTTTTCTTTTAAGTGGAGCTAACTTATCTAGCGTGTAGCTGAATGTTGACTCTAAGCATTCAGTCGCCTGATCAAGTTCTTTTGGGATCAGACGGTGATTCAATCATAGATGATATCTCTGTGAGGTTATTGATAAAACTCTGTGCAATAGCTAACGTGAATGCACGTTTGATGTGGTAGCATGGTAAGGTGCATATATTCAATATGCAATTTAAATGAGATGAGATAATGATCTGAGATAGCTTTAGACTGCGGAAATGTGACAATATTTTCTATATTTAATCCACGTTAGTATAAGGTCAAGATTGTGACAACCATTATGAGTGGGCCCTATTACATTCTGATTGAACCCTACTGACACTAGAATATACACAACTGCTGTTCTCAGAGGGTCTTCCGGGTTATCAAAATGAATATTAAAGTCGCTAACAATTAATGCTTTGTCTAAAGAAACAAACAGGTTAAAGATGAAATCTGCAAATTCACCAAGGAATTCAGAATATGGCCCTGTGGATCTGTAAATAATAATTAGCGGAATCGACTTGGTAGACTTGTTTTTTTGTGGCTACATGTGTTATACTAGTATAAAGAACTTCAAAAGAGTTGAATTTATGATTAGGTTTTTTTTGTGATGCCTAGATTATCATTAATCTAGTACCACCTGAAGTACCATGGAAATGGTTTTGGATCTCAATTCCACATAGACATTCTCGCTGTGGTTGCTGGGACTAAGGTTGCTGCTATGGCCTTAGGACTGCAATTACCATACACAATTTTGTACTCAAATCTCCTTTAGTGAACAGTGGACAAGTTCAACAAAACAGACTTCATATAAAAGTCTGTTTTAAAGCTGCTTTGAGACAATATCCATTGTTAAAAGTGCTATACAAATAAAATTGAATTGAATATAAATGAGTGCGACATCTCCTCCTCTGCCAGTTAGACGGGGCTGATGTATATAACTGTATCCAGGAGGACTGGCTTCATTTAGTGCTATGTACTAATGAAAGCATGTTAAGGAAAACAATGCATTTCAGAATACGAACCTTATCCCATCTGTGAAATATGGTGGTGGTAGTATCATGGTTTGGGCCTGTTTTGCTTCATCTGGGCCAGGATGGCTTGCCATTATTGATGGAACAATGAATTCTGAATTATATCAGCAAATTCTAAAGAAAAATGTCAGGACATCTGTCTGTGAACTGAATCTCAAGATAAACTGGGTCATACAGAAAAACAACGACCCTAAGCATGCAAGTTGTTCTACCAAAAAAACGGTCAATGAAGAATGAAGTTAATGTTTTGGAATGGCCTTAATCCAATAGAAATGTTGTGGCATATATATGGCATATATGTGGGAAAAACAAGTTCATTTATATCCTGTTATATGGAGGTAGTAAATTATTTATTAAATATTCTGGAATCAACATTAACCTCTACCACCGTGATGTAAAGTGTGGAGAAAAATGAATTCAGAAATCTACAGAAACATTTTGTCTGCAGAGAGATGCATCCAATCTAATTGGGATGAACTTCATCTTGCAAGGCAGTAAATCAAACCACAACAAAGGCTTTCAATCGGTTTTAGACTGGCCAAGTCAATTACAGGACCTTAACCCAATTGAGTATGCATTTCACCTCCTGAAAGGAGAAACCCCCCAAAACAAACAACAACTGAAAGAACAAGCCTGAAAAAGCATCACAAAAGAAGAATACAACATTTTGGTGAGGTCACTGGGTCTCCGGCTTGATGCAGTTGTCGCAAGCAAGAGATATGCAACCAAGTATTAAGTGTTACGTACTTTAAGACTATCTGTTCCAATACTTTTGCATCCCTAAAAACTAGGGGGTGTGCCACCAAGTTGCTTAACACATCTGGATGTAAATATCAGGAAATGAAAGCTGAAATTTAGATCAATCATTTCATATTCATCTTTTGATCTCAAACTCAAATGTCTTCAGTGTACAGGGGGAAAAAAAAAACAAAAAAAAACAACTGGCCTAGCTGTTCTAGTACTTTTGGAGGAGAGTATAATTTTGTTCGAGTTTAAAAAGTATATCATATAAGATATCCATCCATTTTCTGCACTGCTTATCCTACACAGGGTTAAGCGGGGGGAGCCTGGAGCCTATCCCAGGGAATTCTGGGCATGAGGCAGGGGATACCCTGAATGGGCGGTCAGCCCATCACAGGGCACAATCGCACACGCATATTCACACACTACAGACAAATTGGAAATGCCAATCAGCTTACAATGCATGTCTTTGGACTGGGGGAGGAAACCACAATACCCGAAGGAAACCCCCAAAGCATGGGGAGAACATACAAGCTCCATGCACACAGGGTGAGATTCAAACCCCCAAGCCCGGAGGTGCGAGGCAACCACTAAGCCACTGTGCCCCCAGTATATAATATATTGTTATAATATAAAAAGTATATCGATATATAGATTAATAACACCCCAAGGGAACATACAGTATCTCACAAAAGTGAGTACACCCCTCACATTTTTGTAAATATTTGATTATATCTTTTCATGTGACAACACTGTAGAAATGACACTTTGCTACAATGTAAAGTAGTGCGTGTACAGCTTGTATAACAGTGTAAATTTGCTGTCCCCTCAAAATAACTCAACACACAGCCATTAATGTCTAAACTGCTGGCAACAAAAGTGAATACACTCCAAGTGTTAATGTCCAAACTCGGCCCAAAGTGTCAATATTTTGTGTGGCCACCATTATTTTCCAGCACTGCCTTAACCCTCTTGGGCATGGAATTCACCAGAGCTTCACAGGTTGCCACTGGAGTCCTCTTCCACTCCTCCATGACGACATCACGGAGCTGGTGGATGTTAGAGACCTTGTGCTCCTCCACCTTCCATTTGAGTATGCCCCACAGATGCTCAATAGGGTTTAGCCCATCACCTTCATCCTCAGCTTCTTTAGCAAGACAGTGGTCATCTTGGAGGTGTGTTTGGGGTTGTTATCATGCTGGAATACTGACCAGTCTCCGAAGGGAGGGGATCATGCTCTGCTTCAGTATGTCACAGTACATGTTGGCATTCATGGTTCCCTCAATGAACTGTAGTTCCCCAGTGCTGGCAGCACTCATGCAGCCCTAGAACATGACACTCCCACCACCATGCTTGACTGTCGGCAAGACGCACTTGTCTTTGTACTCCTCACCTGGTTGCCACTACACACGCTTGACACCATCTGAACCAAATAAGTTTATCTTGGTCTTATCAGACCACAGGACTTGGTTCCAGTAATCCATGTCCTTAGTCTGCTTATCTTCAGCAAACTGTTTGCGGGCTTTCTAGTGCATCATCTCTGGAAGAGGCTTCTTTCTGGGACGACAACCATGCAGACCAATTTGATGCAGTGTGCAGCATATGGTTTGAGCACTGACAGGCTGACCGCCCACTAAATCAACCTCTGCAGCAATGTACTCATATGCTGCAACAATGCAGCACTCATAGGTCTATTTCCGAAAGACAACCTCTGTATGTGATGCTGAGCACGTGCACTCAACTTCTTTGGTCGACCATGGTGAGGCCTGTTCTGAGTGGAATGTGTCCTGTTAAACTGCTTTATGGTCTTGGCCACCATGCTGCAGCTCAGTGTCAGGGTCTTGGTAATCTTCTTATAGCCTAGGCCATCTTTATGTAGAGCAACACTTCTTTTTTCAGATCCTCAGAGAGTTCTTTGCAATGAGGTGCCATGTTGAACTTCCAGTGACTAGTATGAGGGAGCGTGAGAGCGATGACACCAAATTTAACATGTCCCCCATTCACACCTGAGACCTTATAACACTAACAAGTCATATGACACCGGGGAGGGAAAATGGCTAATTGGGCCCAATTTGAACATTTTCACTTAGGGGTGCACTCACTTTTGTTGCCAGCGGTTTAGACATTTATGGCTGTGTGTTGAGTTATTTTGAGGAGACAGCGAATTTACACTGTCATACAAGCAGTACACACACTACTTTACATTGTAGCAAAGTGTCATATCTTCAGTGTTGTCACATGAAAAGATATAATCAAATATTTACAAAAATGTGAGGGGTGTACTCACTTTTGTGAGATACTGTACCTACAGTTTTGTTTCTTCTACAGTTGGAAAGGGCTTTGATATTAACAGGTGGTGTCAAGGTTTCTTTGAAATCAAAATTTATTACAAATATTGTACTTTATATTACCTTTCTCAAAAACAGCACATCATGACCTTGGTCACTTTTATGGCTCCAGCTATGTGGCTGCACCTGATGGCAGTCGCTCACCAGGTCTATCCCGAATCAAAGATGGGTTACTGGTAGCAGAACTAGACTTGAACCTGAACCAACAAATTGCAGACATGTGGAATTTTAAGGTGAGTCAAAAAATTTGTCATAGATATGAACTATAACCACAGACCTAATGTATTTAAGCATACATTTTTCTTTTAAAATTGAGAAAACAGTTGGAAAGTATAAAAAGGCAGTTTTTTCTCATTAACCCTTACTGTTAGGTTCACATAGTCCTAGTTTGATAAAGGAAGTGCATCTGTCCATTGTTGTGAATTTCCTGATTGCACTTGAAAATCTCTACACATCACTGTTAAACTATAAATATTCAAGGATGTGAGTATTATATGCAGGTGTCAAATTCTTGTGCTATGTGACCTGTTTGTTTTTCTGCAGATGACAGGGAGATATGACTTGTATGCTGAGGAGCTCACAAAGGCTGTCCAGCATGCCTTCAGGCCCAATATTGTCAAGGAATAAATCTTTCTACTTTCTTCCATTGGAAACAAAGCTTTTCCTTTTTATGCCTAAATTTAGTGGAGGATTATTTTAGTTTAGTCAGAATAATATATTTTTTGTGCTTTCACTGGTTATGCCATTGTCAGCTCCCAAAGAAAATAACTAAACAAACAAAAAAAAAAAAACTATTCTTCATTAGAATTTTGTATTGTTGATTGATAAACAATCTTTTCTATATAATCTTTTATTAAAAGCTAAAGTTGCAGTATGAAATTAACTGGAGGGCATTAACACTTGTCCGGGACAAGTAAATTTTTTGGATGGGCAAGTAAAAGAGAATTTTACTTGCTTGACCGGACAAGAAACTGAAAATGTCAATAACAACAAAAGCGCCACCAAAAATAATACTAATAACTGGCTTAATTATATAGCCTTTGTGATATAGTCAGTTATAAGCAATTTCACGTTCTTCTGCCGCTGAAAATAATCTAGAGCATGTAGGCCTCCGCATACAGAGGAAACCAGGAACGTTCAGGTTTAAACAAGCAGTTGCTTAGAAACAAGCTTGACCAATGAGAATTCGACCAGGCAACAGCAGCGAAATGTGTCGTTTTCATTTTCTAAAAAGCAATGTTTCTCAAGTCCTGCAACCCCGCCAAGTGCCTGGTAAAGCATCGAACTAAACAAAAAAAAGAATCTAACGG
This sequence comes from Ictalurus punctatus, assembly GCF_001660625.3. Lineage (NCBI taxonomy): Eukaryota > Metazoa > Chordata > Actinopteri > Siluriformes > Ictaluridae > Ictalurus > Ictalurus punctatus. The sequence continues at coordinate 16,994,735 of NC_030420.2, forward strand.
ATTATTATTATTATTGACCGGTCCTGTTCACAGCTCTGTACTCTTGCTGTAATGTTACCGTAAACACTGTAGCTAGCTACATCACTAACCATTGCAATGCCTGTATCACACATGATCTGTTTGCAGTGCGTGTGCAGTACATATTTTTTTCCGTGGCCATGTTCACAGGTTAGAGCATTCACACTGCTCACAGATGCGGTGCAGCCAGTGCGTTGCAGGAGTGGTGCAGCAGTGCACCGATCGTTTCCGTCTATTTTGTAAGTCTATTTTTATTGTGCTGCACGTGCTGAATTAAAAAGTGATAGCGCATTATTCGAGGTCAAAATGAACACCAATTGACACGAAAATGTAGTAATTTCACCATAAATGCATAGAAGTAAAGAATACTACTGTTTTTCACAATCATCTTATTACTTTAAGCCTGGGGTAAAACTAAAAAAACCAAAAACACTTACCAGGAGTTGCAAAAATAACTAATTAAATAAAAAATTATGTCTAAAGTAATTTTTTTTTAAAATGTGAAATACACTACACAGCTTGTTATATTTTGTGTGGGTGATGGGGGAGGGACGACGACACTCGCATCTCAGCAGAAAAAGGCAATCATGTGACTGGCTGGTTATTGGAGAAAGTTGTGTATGACCTGCAGGATTTCTTATATAAAGATTTAAATGCAAAAGGAAAGACATGGGAGGCAGTTTTGTGTGGGGGGGGGGAAATGCACCACATACGCACTGCAAACGGAGCATGTGTGAACCTGGCCTTAGGGGCCATTTACAGGACAACATTTTCAACTAAAAACTGAAAACTTTTTATGCGTTGTTTTGGGGCCTGAAAATGCAAACATTTGAAAATGGGTTTCAAGTGCAAGTTTTTGCAAAAGATGCTGTCATCGTTTCCATGTAAACATACAAAAACGAGAATTTTAATCACATGTCAAGATGACGGCGCACACAGTTGCTGCGGCTCACGACTCTCCTTGTGTATTGAATGTACATGTTTGCACGGAACAAAAAGGAGTGGCTCTTAATTTCATTGTACATATGTATAGTGACAATAAAAAGGCATTCATTCATTCATTCATTCATTTGTGAAACCGATGACATCATGCGCACGCGTATTACGTATTCAGTCTATAGGCATGCGCGCAAGTACTTCAAAACTACAATGGTGTTTGTGCTGCTAAAAATTTTGAGTTTATTGACGCTTCTCCAGCAAAATGTAGATTTACCGCATCACTACTACAACCAGCTGAGACGCATGCGTTACATATGTCAAATTATTAACCCACACCTACGCCAAGGAACGGTATTCAAAATCTTATAATTATCTTTGTAATTGTCTGTTTTGGAGTATATCTGTATGCTTTTATTGCTAATAAAATATAGAAAGCAGACTGACTGCCAGTGTCTCACTATTTGGTTTGTATTTGCTGATTTTGTTCCATTTTGGTACAATGATGATCAATAATTACTTAAACATGCACTATTTAATTTTTTTTCAGTATTTAAAAATGAACAAGCTTCATTAACAGAATTCTGACCTGGAGTACAAGAAAAGCTAAAAGATGGGATTGAAGGCAGAAAAATCCATTTCCACAAAGACAAAAAAAACAAAACAAAAAAAAGCTTTATGCACATTTCATGTACGTTAAATTATATTACATTACGAATTTCTCAGCATTTATTAACCAAGAAAAATAAGCTAAATCTATGCTTGACAAGCGTGAGTTTTCATAATTCCTTATGACAATGAATAATTTTCCACGTCTATCAAGATTCTAAGTAACTGGAGACAGAACTGTTTTTGTACTTAACGTAGATCATAAACCATTGAAATTGTTTGAGAAATGTAAACTTTATTGTGCTTTTTATCCAGAAAAACCACAGCTTCCCCGTTTACTTGTATTTGTTTATAGGGCAGTCTTGCCCAGATCAATATGGTGGTCACATTGACGTGAATGCTTAAGTGCGCAGGTGTGTAGTGTTTCTTTACAAAGTGACATCGCCAACTACTGACCTGGCATGCATAATACAGCATTTTTAGTCGTGTGAATGGAGATCGGTTTGACAACGTTGTCGTCTGTACGCAAAACTTTTCAAAAAAAGCAAAAGGAAACACTTTTCCATTTTTAGTACATCGTTGTTGTGTAAATGTACCCTTAATGAATTTAAAGCAACTTGTTATACAACTTGAAAAGTAGCTACTATTTTTATATTGTGATTTTATGAAAGTGAGAAGTATTCCTCTAGTACAGCTCCATTAGTCAAGGGAAAAAGTGCCTTCAGGCATGATACATTTCTGTCCCATGACAAAAGAAAATGCCACCAGCACAACATAAAAGCAAACATGATTTGAAAAATTAAGTTTATGCCCTTGCTTCTTTCTATGACTGTCTGACTGATGAGAGTATATTGCTTCTAAATAATTATATTTACACCACAATTTTTTTCCTCTCTGGGCAAGTAATGATTTTACTTGGACAAGAGAATGACATCCACATGACAATGCTTAATGTCAAGCCCTGAACTGTTATTTAACAACTACATTAAATATAACTTCTGTTGAAATATGGTTTAAAAAAAAACAAACAAACAAAAAAAAAAAAAACACCCAGGTGAAGGATTAAAATATAAAATATTATCTTAGTTCACTGCTCTCCTATGACAAAGGACAGAAATAGGTGCAGCTGAAGGTTAAATGTATGTTTTAAATTTTTGACTTAAATATCTGACTTCAACACATTTAATTAATTATCGACTCCAATTTATAATAACTGTTAATGTAACCAATACCAAAGAATAAACTTTTAGTTAGTGAAAGTAATACATGGGTTTATTGTACAAAATACAAACACACAATATACAGAAAGTAAAAACAAAGAAAACTTACAGAGTCAATGGACAGAATCATGAGCATAGGATGCTTGATGATAAATGCATCTCTTGCCATTATATAATGTATGTAACCTTTTTATACCTCTGAGCCTCTTTGAAATGTATAATGACCAGAGTACCAAGTAGGAGAGACACAATGTATTTCATGGCAGGGTGAGCCCCCAGTTGGGTAGAGTCAACCTAGGGCAGGGGTTCCCAAACTTTTCCAGGGCAAGGCCCCCCAAATGGCATTAAAATTTGACCGACGCCCCCCTTTTGCAAGATGTCTTTAAAACACATTAAAAATATAGACTTCTGAATATATCCCCTTTTTTATTAATAATTACATCTTACATCTTTACATTACATTTCATTAGGAATTGATTGTGTGTGTGTGTGTGTGTGTGTGTGTGTGTGTGTGTGTGTGTGTGTGTGTGTGTGGTTGTCTGAGAGTGAGAAACAGAAAACATACATTTATTTATTTTTCACACCAAATTGTTGAGGCCCCCTGGGCGCCCCGGCCCCCACTTTGAAAACCACTGACCTAGGGTGATGTATGTTAATCAGGTTCCTGTCTTTGGAACAATCATAAAAGGTCTCTCATGTAGACCAGGTGGTCCCAAGATGTATGTCAGTGTAGGTGTGTGCATCATATACGGTAAATGTTATTTTTTAAACGTATGATGGTAATATATTTATGATGTCACCACATTGTTCACCATGAAATATGGATTAGATTAATACCAAAACATGCCCTGAGGAATATTTTAGTTAAACATATTTTAGATGACCAGGTTTAGTTCACATGGTCTCTCACCCACATTCCTGATCATTTAAATCTGACCAGTCCAGCATCATCTTACTGCCACACTATATAAATCTACTATAAATAAAAAAGAAAAACTTCTTTAAAAATAAATAAGCCACTGATGTTTGTTGGCTGTCCATTAGAGGCAAAGATTAAAGGAACAACACTTGCTTAGAGTGTAGTAATTTTTGGTACTTAAAACAATCCTACAAATTGTGAAGTATTACACTAGCCGATTTCAAGCAGATAAATAGAAAGTGTTCAAAACTAAATGAAATGTGCTGTACAGCGTTACATGGTGTTATATATTGGGGCTCTATTTAACTTAAATATTTGGGAACCAAATTTCCCTTTGGGTATCAATAAAGTATTCTCTATCCATCTATTAACTGGGTAATAAATTATGGTTTATTAATTCTAGAGATGTTATTCAGCAAAATGCTAAACACTGATTTTGTGAAAGAGAATAGAACGGAATAAACAGAATTTACAGAATAGAATCAGAATTCATCTCACATGTTAGCTGAAACTACAGCTAAAGTAAAGTAAAGCAGTGCCAAAAACACAAATACAAGCATAAAATGCACAAATATACAGTATAACAGGCCAACAGTCCACAAATACTTAAATGCCAAGCAAAACGTATAATTTTATAGTTTCAAATGATCACAACACATTCCACAAATAAATGCAAAATTATTTGTATCTATAGCCCATAATTGGAAAAGGCATAGAACAGGGGTTTTCAACCTTTTAAGACATTCCCCCAAAGATCCCCCTGTTTGTATAATTTCCATCATGCCTCCCACCCCAACAACATCCAAAGTAATGCGTGATAACATCCTTGACTACTTAATATGCATATAGTGCACATAACATATATTGACACACAAAATATAAACAGCTTAGCATGTTCAATGTGATGGTTGAGCCTGTTTCTGAGAGCACATCATGCTCAATACCAGATACAGCTAACCGTAAATCTTCCACTGTCAATAAGTATGAGAGGTACTTGCTTTTGATGTAAGCAAGTATAGAAAATATGTAGTCACAGAGCCAAGTTGAGGTGCAAGGCAAAAGTACATCAATTGCAAGTCTTGCAAGTTCAATATACTGTCTCTACTGACAGACAGAATTTTGGCAGTGTGGTTGAGTCAAAAAGTACCTTCAAAGAGTGGTCACTTATCCTGTTGATCTGATGACAGGTGACTCCCTGCGCTTTCAATGAATGGGTTACAAACCCAGGCGTACTGGTTCCAACTCTGCTGCTCAGGAAAATACTTCATGAAATGTGTAGACAGGGCATGCAGATGGAGAGTGATTTAATTTTTTGTAACATCTCAATTAAACCCATTTTCCATGAGAAATTCATCGGAGGTTGGGAACATGTTTACATGGACAGCAATAATCTAATTATTGACCTTAATTTAAGTAAGGTAATAATGTGATTAAGGTTTTTACATGAGTCGCTTTTAGAATACTCCTGTCATGTACCTGTTTTACATGTTATAGAACATAATTAGATTAAGAGCCCGCGTCATTACGTCACCGCGCCACGCCGTCCGATGTCCCTCCAGAATTTCACGTTTCAACATACAGTTCGTTTTCATTATGGTACTGTATACAGTTTTGGGTGTTTTTATTTAATTTTTTACCACCGCCTTAAGTGCAGTTAATTATCAGTCATGCTATACATGCAAATAGACGACTGCTTGAAGCCGTGGGCTGCGTCTCAAATCGCATACTTACCTACTGTATAGTAGCCGAGATACATGTATTTTTCCCCACTACAGTCCTATAGTAGGCAAGTATGCAGTTTGGGACACAGCCGAACTCTCTTGTTCGCCGTAAAACGTAAAACTGCCGTGTGTGATCGTGTCCTGTCGCAAAATGCGGTGAAAATGCTCACACGACGTTCATAATGTGATTAAGGTGTTTACATGTCTGTAATGCACTTCCATAATACGATTAAAACAGGAGTAATCCACCTGTCTTAATTCGATTAGAGCTTAATTAGATTATGACCTTAATTAGATTAAGGTTGCTGTTTACATGGTAGTTTCTTAATCAAATTATGGTCTTAATTAGATTAAGAGTGGATTATTGTTGTCCATGTAAACGCAGTCATTGTTAGCAGGTTTGAATTTGGTCCAAGACGAATTAAGAGTATTAAGTGTATCAAAAATGTCACACAGATATGCTAGATTTGCGAGCCACTTTTGGTCAGTCAAATAATTAGCAAAAGACTACGCATAGTCAAACATAAAAATTAGTAGTTCATCACAATGAAAATATTCGCTGCAGTACTTTCCCTCTGGAGAGCCGTCTTACCTCTGTGTGCAAGAGTAAGGATTCATATTCTGACCCCATTTCTTTGCACAACAGGGAAAACAGTATTGATTTTCTTTTATGAAATTCACGATTTGTGTAGCTGTCTGTAGCACTGCATTCAAGAGTTTTTGCTGCAAGGGCCTCCCTGTGAATCATACAGTGGGTGAAAAGACCATGAGGCGCTACATCACGAACAAATGCACGAATCCTTTATTTTTTCCTACCATGGCTCTCGCCCCATGTGTGCACACACCAACACAATTGTACCAAGACAGACCCACTTCATTCAAGTGTTCCATAGAGTTTATCAAAAATATCTCTCCCTGTGCAGGTTTTCCTCAAGCAATTTTTGCTCATAGCGGACAAATACAAGTAGTTGGGAGGAGTTTGAGATGTCGGTCAACTCATCTAATTGCAATGAAAAAAATTCCTACCCTTATTCTCTGTTGCGTCTGTTGTCATGTTAGTGATACGGTGGCTCATGGTATTATCCAATAGCGAAATTTGTGCAATATTACTGGCAAAATTATTCCCAAACATAGTTTGACAGATTGTTGCTGGACAAATGAGGCTCTCTGCAATTGTGTGAGGCTTTTTGGCTTTGGAAACTAAACACGCCAAAACATACGAAGCAGTAAGTGCTTTGACCATCACTGTGGTTTTTGTGGTCATTGTTTGTTTCTGGTTTGTTAAGCCTGATTCTTTACAGTGGAAAAAATCAACTGGCTTATCTTTGAATGTAAGGTGTTTGGTTTGCGAGTGTCATCAGTTTCGCAGGTTTCAAACTGTCATTTGCATGCACCTCAGAACATACAACACACTATGGACGTGGTTCATTATTTAGTCTGATGCACATGAATCCGTATTTTATGTACTGTTCATCATACTTCTGTTGTTTTGATGCAACCAGGCCTTTAGTTTTTGCAGCTATCCTCTTCTGTGTGGAAAGCCCTGATGACGTGGAGGGCTCATTGCCATAAATGGGATGAAGACGTACAGGTTCAGTTGGTTAAACAGTTTTACCATAACTGGCATTCTTAATTTTGGTGCCACGATCCATTTTTTTGTTGTTTTTGTTGTTATTTACTGCTCGAACACTCAATCACTACCAACTCTGTTGGAACTTGTAAAACAGAAAACCTGATTAGCTCAATAGTATTGCTGGAGGACTAGTCAGATTGCCCCCTAGTGGATAACTAAAGACTTGCTAGCAATGACAGCTTTACATTCACAGCTGTGTCAGTTTTCATTCACACGAGTGTGTGCCTTGGAATCTTAACAGGTGCTTAAGGGGGTGCGCCCCACAGGTTGAAAACCCCTGGCATAGAATAATAAATAAGCATAAAATAATACAAGAGAATGCAATACCTATTGCAAATCAATGTAATGCAGAAACACACCAGGACACTCACATCTGTAAACTACAACCTGGATATAAATACAATCACCGGCCACTTTAATAGGAGCATTTATCCAATCAGCATTTATGTAATTATCCAGTCAGCCAATCATGTGGCACTAGTGCAATGCATACAATCATGCAGATACAGATCTATACCTTCAGCTAATGCACACAAATACATCAGAATGAGTATTTCAGTACAGCGGTACAGAATATGGTCTCGGCCACTGTAGCCCATCCACCTCAAGGTTCAGTATCCTGTGCATACTGATTCTTTTCTGTTCATCACAGTTATTAGAGTTACCAAAGCCTTCCTGTCAGTTCTAACTCATGAATTTCCTTAAGGAACAATAACGTTCATCTGACCTTAGAACCAGACTAGCCATTCTTCTTGCTCACTGGATGTTTATCTTGTTTATTTGTTGTACCCCCCCCGCACCATTCTGTGTAAACTAGACTCTTGTGCCGAAAATCTCAGGAGATTAGCAGTTTCTGAAATACTCAAACCAGAGGTATGTACCAGAGGGGTACAAAAGAATTTCCATATGGGGCTTCTTCTTTTCAGCTGGGACTGTGTCTCTAGTCAAAAGAGAGGCAATCATGCATAGCTCCAAAAACGAATCTATTTCAGCACAAAACCTATAGGCCTCTGTTAGAGAGATGAAGCTCGACAACAACCCAAAGCACAAATCCAAGTAAAGAAAAAATGGCTTCAGAAGATGATCATGTTTTGGAATGGCCCAGTCAGAGCCCAGATCAAAATCCTAGCAAATACCTTTGGAATAATTTGAAGAGGGCTGTGCACAGGAGATCCAGATCACTTGAGCAAGGAAGAGTGGAATTTTCACAGGGGTGTATAAACTTTCTATATCTACTATATATTTGCATTGTTAGCATATAGATGTATTTAAGCATTTGTATATTTATTTAGATATATTTGAGCATTTTGTTTTCCATTCATTTGTGCAACATGGTGGGACTATACTGTCTATATATTTGTGCATTAACACTTGTATTAATATTGGTTTGCCTTAATACTAAAGTCACATAACAGCCATACCTGTTTTTGTTTGCACCAGATGATACAAATTTTCAGCCTTTTTATGTTTGTTCATAAGTCAAGATGTGTGCTCATGAATGTGGGCTATATAAATTTGTTTGAGTTTCTGGAGGTCTCCCCTTTTATTTGTAATTATACCCATATTAATATACATATACATATATACACACATACATATACACACACACACACACACACACATACATATATATATATATATATATATGATATGCCTACACAAAGCCCTCACCGTGACTCAAAAGAAAAAGGTGCATCCTGTGATCAGCTGTCCTTGAAGATGAAAAGAATGTCCTCATCTGTTCCATAGCTCATTCTTGCCTCTTCAAAATTGCTAATGCTAGTGCAGCATACACCTGTTCAAAGAAATGCCTGTTAGACATGAGCCATTACAACTGAATACCGTTATTGATAGGATCAAAGTTTCCTTTTATTAAGGTTTTGTGGATAAGAATGTGTGTCAATCTACAATATTGCTACAACCCCTGGCAAAAATTATGCAAATCACCACACTTAGAAGATGCTCACCCACATTTTTTACTTCATAGCCAAAAAAAAAAAAAAAAAAAAAAAAAAAAAAAAAAAAAAAAAAAAAAATCACAGATATGAAACAAAACTATTTTTGTTTAATAGCTTAACATTCTGGCTTCATGAAACATACCTTAAACAAATTTAATTAAATTGTTTTATTTAATGTAATTTTTTTCCAGATCAAGTAGAGGAAAGAATTATGGAATCATCATCAACAACAACAAAAAAATCACAATTAGTACTTTGTTGCTCTTCCTCTGGCTTATATGACGTTTTGAATGCTTTGAGGCATGGACTACACTAATGAAAAACAATATTCTCCATCAAGCTGGTTCTAACTTTTTCGAATAGCAGTTGACAGATCAGCTTTGCAGGATGGAGCCTCATGGACCAATTTCTTTTCATTTCCACCATAAATTTTCAATCTGACTGAGATCCGTACTGTTTTCTGGCCATGTCACTGAGTTGATATTCCTTTACTGAACAAAAGCTTTAACACTCTCTGCTCTGTGGCAAGATGCAATATCATCCTGAAACATGACAATCACCAAACCCATTTTCTCTTAATGGAATGAGAAAAGTGTCCAAAATTTCAGTGTACACCTGTGCACTGACTGGTGAGGTCTCCCCTAGTCCTTTACCTAACATGCAACCTCAGATCATAAATGAGTGGAGAAATTTGATTGTTTTCTTCAAGCAGTCAACTCCTTGGACAATGTAAATTCGTGATTCATCGAGGAATATAACTTTCATCTAGGGTTGTGACGGTGAGGAAGTTTTCCCACCGGTTAATCGGCGTGTGATAACACTGGTATTACTGGTATCACCGGGGGTATCCCCCTCACTTTTAAATCGCTTATGAATGCCCATGCATCCGTACGCATTTCGCTTTTGACTTAGTGCCAATTCGGGGGAGGCAATTGCTTGAATGGTGCAGGTTCCCTATTAACAATGGGTTTAAATCCAAAATATTGCCAAATATGTGCTTTCACATTTTGCTTGGAAACCAAATCTTCCACCATCGTCGTCAGTCACCTCGCCTCACTCTCGTCACGTGATAAATGAAATCTGACTCATGCAGATCTGTACCGTAACTGTAACTCATTCAGGTCATGCTGAAGTGAGCAGATGATTTCAGTTTTTAACTGTAGCATCCCTGCTCTAACTGAACTAAATGATATTTATTACTATAAAAAAGCAAAACGGCAGTGGGGACGGTGCCGCGGTGGGCAAGTGATGTGCGGCCCAACACCGTGCATCACCGATAACACCTACTATTGCAGCAAGCCTACTTTCATCCAATCATCCACAGTCCTTTTAGCCCACTGTAACCTTGTTTTCTTCCGTTTAGGTGTTAGTGCTGGTTTTCATTTGGCTTTTCTGTATAAAAATCCCATTTAATTCAGCCAATTTCTTACAGTTCTGTCACAAACATTGACCCCTATTTCCAGCCATTTATTGTGTTTTGTTGTGTATTTTCTATTTTTAAGGCATATTGCTTTGAGTTTAACCACCCTGACATTTGCTGTGTTCCTATGCGTTTTCCTTTTATAACCTTCCCATTTTGTTTATTCTTTTACCAAATTCTACCAAATTTTAGACACAGCTGAATAGGAACAACCAATATCTTTTGCCACACTCCATGTCAGATTTCCTTCTTGAAGGAGTTTTATAATCCTTTCCATTGTTTCAACTGACAACTCTCTTGTTGGGTTCATGTTTCCTTTCTAAAAGTCCAAGGTGAAGGTATGCAGGCACTCTTAAGGTTTGTAAGCACTCTCTTTTAACTGCAAACTATTTAGCATTTTTAGACTTGTGCTGGTATCTGTTTTAGAAATACAAATTACAGGGTGATTCCATAATTTTCTCCTCAATATTAAGCGATTCCATATTTTTTTCCTCTACTTGATCTGGAAAAAAAACCATGCCATTAATTGAAATAATTTAATTTTATTTGCTTAAGGTATGTTTTCATGAAGCCAGCATGTTTAGCTATTTAACAAATATTGTAGTTTCATACTTGCTACGAAGTAAAAAACGCCAGGTGTACATCCTCCAAGTGTGGTGATTCCATCATTTTTGCCAGGGGTTCTATAAACCGTATTGTAATAAGCATATACAGAAACGTAAACATGATACAGTATGTTATAAATTGTCAAGTAATAGAAAGAATAAAAGTGAGGTCAAGTTATAAAATAAAAAATGTTGTATTTCTTTGCCTTGGCCAGAGCCCAGCTGTTGACTCAAATCAACAACTCAATAATTAACAACTCATTTGCTCAGGCATTACAGCAGGGGTGGGCAAAGTTTTTGACCCGAGAGCCACATCAAGTTTTTGAAACCAACTGAAGGGCCTCATACGCATAACAAATGAAGCCTTTTTACTACTATACAATTACTACTATACTGTATGTACAATTTACTTTTTTTTTTGCATTATTTTACATAACATTTCTATAGCACCACAAACACACAGTTTCCTGCATCTCTACCTTTGTGCATATCACTGGATATACATGCGATTATGACAACAGAAAAAAAGCATTCTAATGTTACAAGCCGAGTGAAACTTTTGGCATACAGTGCCCTCCAGTAATATTGGCACCCTTGGTATAGAAAGAAGGCTGTGAAAAATTGCCTTTATTGTTTAACCCTTTCATTAAAAAAATTCACAAAATACTCTGCTCTCATGGATATCAAAACAATTGCAAACAAAACACAGGTTTATAAAAAATATATATATTATATATATGGCACAATTATTGGCACAATTTTAGTCAATACTTAACAGCTCTGAGTCTTCTCCTATAATATCTGATGAGGTTGCTTCATGGCAAGGGATCCGAGACCATTCCTCCATACACAATCTCTCCAGAGCCTTTAAATTTCGAGTTCCACACTGGTGGACTCTCCTCTTCAGTTCACCCAACAGGTTTTCTATGGGTTTCAAGTCAGGGGACTGGGATGGCCATGACAGGACCTTTATTTTTGTGGTCAGTAAATAATTTTTGTGTTGATTTTGATGTATGTTTGGATCATTGTCCTGCTGGAAGATCCGACCATGACCCATTTTAAGTTTTCTGGCAGAGGCATTTAGGTGTTCATTTTACCATCCTAACAAAATGTCCAGGTCCTCTGGCAGAAAAACAGCACCAAAACATTAAAGAGCCACCACCATATTTAATCGTGGGCATGAGGTACTTTTCCATATAGCTACCTCTCTGTGTGGGCCAAATCCACCTCTGGTGTTTATTGCCAAAAAGCTCTATTCTGGTTGCATCTGACCATAGAACCCAATCCCATTTGAAGTCGCAGTAGTGTCTGGTAAACTGAAGACGCTCGAGTTTATTTTTGGATGAGAGTACAGAGTTGTTTCTTGAAACCCTTCCCAACAGCTTGTGGTGATGTAGGTGACTTCTGATTGTAGTTTTGTATAATTTTCTGACCCCAAAACACATCCAACTTCTGCAGTTCTCCATCTGTGATCCTTGGAGATTCTTTGCCCACTCGAACCATCCTCTTTACAATGCGTTTAGACATGCATCCTCTTCCAGGTTGAGTCATAACATTTCCAGTTGACTGGAACTTCTGATTTTTTATGTTTTCCTTTTGTTTGGGTGTATAATGTATGTGTTTGTGCATGTATAAGATCTGCAAAGTCACAAAGCTCATAGTCTCCCCCAAAGGAATTTATTTTATCTAACACAGAACTCTGCTCCAGACCTGCCCAAAACCTTTTATTTGAAGTCCGGATTTACTTCCATAATTCCTCTATGTCACAGAGTGCACGATCAGCATAATCCTGCAAAATGCAGCCACGAAGAACGAAGGTGAGGCTTCAGTGAATTCAGGCACCATGTCGTGGAGATGCTGTGTGTTTTTGTGCGAAAGCAAAACTCCTTTGTTTAGCCTTCCGAAAACGGACGAAATTAGGAATCAGTAGTTACTGTTTATTTATAACGCTGTTCCTGAGAAGTACAAGCCAAACATTTGCTTGTGCACAGCACATTTTACAGAGGACAGCTTCCTGAACCTGGGAGAGTACAAGGCAGGTTATACACAAAGGATACAACTGAAAAGTGGGGCGATACCCACTTTGCTCTGACAATTTTGTGCTTCTGAATCAGAACCTGTAAACATGTTTGATTATGTTATGAAGTATCTGCTATCGTCTGTTCAGAGTTTTGTGTTGTGGCTCAGTTGTAGACCTCTGCTAACATGCTAGTTAAAGTTTGTCTCAGTATTCCAAGTGCTTGTATGTTGGTGGTCTGACAGATGTTGATTGTAGCTGCTGTTGTGATTCTATTTTGAAATGGTTTATATCAATCGAATCTTAGCTTTCCAAAGATATATCGCATGAATACCTATTTACACACAGAAGCTGTGTACTGCATAGATGCCCCGCCGGAATTTACATCATATCTGAAAGGTAAGCGAGTTACAAAATAAAAACTTAACACTGTGAAATGTTTTGCTCAAGTCATGCTTGTAAAGTATGTAAATCTTAGTAATCTAAGATTTACTCTAAGAAGTATGTAAATCTGAGTCAGTAAATCTGACTCCGGCTCGAACTGATACGGTAAAACCGATGATATGTTGCTTAGGAGTTTAGAATTGTTTTAGAAGCTTTGGAGGCTAATCCTAAGTCAAGGGGTGTTACATTTCCGACACATGGTGAGGCTTTTGGGCAATCACAACGCAACAGGTCAGCTGGCCAATCAGATCACTCTGGGCTTTTCGGAAGGAGGGGCCTTGGAGAAATCGGAGCGTTTCAGGCAGCCTGGGAATAGAGGTACTGCAATAATGTACATTATTTGACAAATAATGCATTTTTTTACATTAAAGCTTGTTAACTTATTTTATTACACTCAATAAACAAATAATTAACATTTAAAAATGTTTAAAAATCATGATATGACTTAATTATTGCCCTGATGGTTGAAATGAGCATTTTCAATGCTTTTGCTATTTGCTTATAGCCACTTCCCAGTTTGTGAATCTTAAGTTTTTGCTGCACAACACAGCTATATTTCTTGGTATTATCCATTCTGATGAATAACTAAGGGAATCTGGCGTGTGTGTTACCTCATATTTATACCTCTGTGAAACAGGACTGTCATGCTTGAACAATTTCCTGTTCCTAGTCACCCAGGTGTACTAAAAAATGTCAAATTTCAATGGGAATATACTTCAAATATATTTTTCTCATATGAATTCATAGAGGTGCCAATAATTGTGGCACACCTATATTTAACAAAGTATTTTTTTATTATAAAAACACACCTGTGTTGTGTGTTGAGTATTTTTGTGAATTTTTTAAAAAAAGATCAAAAGATTAAACACTAAAGACAAATTTTCACAGCCTTCTTTGCTCATATTTACCAAGGGTGCCAATATTAGTGGAGGGTACTGTATAAAGAAACAATTCACATTTAATATCCATTGTGAGCCATATTTACAATTGTGAACTCATCTCAAGTGCATTGCTAACCTTTTCTGTCATATTTTTTTTTACCAATATATGAAACACTATAGGATTATGTTTCCAACCCTATACACCCCTAAGCAAAAAAAAAAAAATCATTAAGGATAATGTGAAATCAAACCAAACCAAACAGTAACTAAACCAAAATTATGATTTTCACTCACATTTGGCCTTGGTAAACAGACTAATAGGATTGAAAGCACCCTTTAGAAATATCTACAATTCACAAAGGATGTCACTAGCCTCTCTTAATGAAGGTTTTATTTAAAAGAAGAAATAAACCATTACCAATATATGTACTATCACATGCATGTGCAGTACTTACGGTCAGAATAAGCAGGGTTGTTATAGAAGATGCAGCCAGTGGTACGATTGAATCCACACACTACCACAAAGTGACCTTGGTAATCAGGTGTACTGCAGAAACACTTTTGATTCACAGGTAGAAAGCAGCAGTACTTCACTGAAGTGGAGCAGAGTTCGCACATTAACACTACAGCATTTACCAGCACGATGGCCACATGTCCATGGTTTAGATGAGCCTGGATCTCCTGAACAGTCACAGAGCTACAGACAAGAAACACTGGTCAGAGTAATGGAACAGATTTTTTGTATCACCATTTTTGGCTTGACTACTGTCGCATAAGCATAACACATACAATATTACACACACAAGTTTCAAGACACAATTTTCATACTTTTACCTCTGTAGACCATTACAATGGATTTGAAATGAAGCAATCAAGATGTGATTGATGTGTAGACTTCCAGCTGTAATTCAAAGGGGTTTAATAAAAATACTGCATCAAACTGTTTAGGAATTACAGCCATGCATTACATAGTACCTCGATTTTTCACAGGCCCAAAAGTAATTTGACAATTTACTGATGAGCAGTTTCATGGACAAGTGTGGCCTGTTTCCTCGTTATTTCATGAAAAAATAAAGGAGATAACAGGTCTGGAATTCCAAGTGTTGAATTTGTATTTGGTAGCTTTACATGGGAACTCTCAATATGCAGCCCAAAGTGGTGTCGATGCAAGTGAAGGAGACCATTGTTAGGCCGAAAAAACAAAACAGTTCTAATAGAGAGATAGCAGAAACTTTAAGAGTGGCCAAATCAACAATTTGGTACATTCTTAAAAAGATGGAATGCACTGGCGAGCTCAGCAACACCAAAATGCCTGGAGGACCATAGAAGACAACTAAAATGGATGATCACAATTCTTTCCTTGTTGAAAACCCCTTCACAAAATCTAGCCAAGTCAAGAACACTCTCGAGGAGGTAGGCGTATCATCGTCAAAGTCTACAATCAAGACACGCCTTCATGAATGTAAATACGGAGAGTTTACCTCAAGATGAAAACCATTAGTAGCACTTAAGAACAGAAAGGCCAGATTAGACTCTGCTAGAAAACATCTAAAAATAAAGTAGTACATAAATAATTAAAAAAGCCTGCCTGGTTCTGGTACAAGATTCTTTGGACAGATGAAACCAAGATTAACCTGTACCAGAAAGATGGGAAAGGCAAAGAAATTGAATATTCTTATGTTCTTCCTCAACCCAATTGCACATGCTTTTCACCTGACAAAATTGAAGGCAGAAAGACACACAATCAATCAGCAAGACAGCACAAACAAATTAATTGGCCTTGCCGTCCCAATAGTTTCAGAGGGGTGTTACGGTACCTGGTTGGAGGCAAGCGTGGATGAACGGGACCAGAGTGCGAGGATCAGGCGGAAGTTGAAACATGGAAGACAGCAGTAGGTCAGGCAAGTGGGCGAACAATCCAAACTGGGCTAGGCAGGGAATCGTAATTCAAATGCAGGCGGTAAATCCAAAAACCATAGAAATCCAAAACTGAGACAAAGGCTTGGTGAACGACAGAGGTAAGACTGCTGAGCGTTTACTTCACGAGGCTCTGAAGTTAACGATGTCCTTTATAACCTACGATGAAGTACAGGTGTTCGCACTCAGTACTCCGGCGAGCGCATGCGTGGCCGGGAAGTGTAGTTCTCATCGGCCATGTTTTTAGTTGGCGCTGCATTCTGGGAACTGTAGTTGCGAGATGTGACAGAGCCCCCCCCCCCAAAGGGTTCACTCCGGGAGCGGAATCCTTCCGAGGCCTCCCTCTTCTCCGTGGTCCCGGTTTAGCTGGGTGAGTGGCATGGAAGTCCCTGTGAAAGGCTTGGGTCCAGAATGTCCTGGGTAGGCTGGGCGGCCTTCAATCTCTAACGGTTCCGGTGGGGAGTCACCTGGCACCACCGTGGCCAAGGAACCCGGTCTCACTGGCTTAAGGAGAGAGACATGGAATAACGGGGTGATGCGGCTATGCTTGGGCAAGTCCAGGCGGTACATGACCTCGTTAATTTGTTTCTGGATTCAAAAGGGGCCGATATACCTGGAGGTAAGTTTCCTGCCCGGAAGTGGCTGTTTTAGGTCTCTAGTGGAAAGCCACACCCTGTCCCCGGGTTGGTAGTTGGGATGATCCCTCCGGTGATGGTCCGCCTTTCATTTGGCGGTGCGTGAGGCCTGCACCAAATGTTGATGTGCGCGTTCCCAGACCTGCTCACTCCGGTGGAACCATTAATCCACCGCTGGTGAGTCGGTGGGGTTGGCATTCCAAAAAAATAGCGGCGGCTGGTAGCCCAAGACACACTGAATGGGGGTGAGCTGCGTCGCGAAGTGTCACAGGGAGTTCTGTGCGTACTCCGCCCACGGGAGGAATTGGCCCCAGTCCTCCGGGTTGGTGGCACAGAAGGTTTGTAAGAATCTAGCGACTTCTTGGTTAGCCCGTTCTACCTGTCCGTTGGCCTGGGGGTGATAACTGGAGGGGAGATTAACGGTGACACCCATCTTCTCCATGAAGCTGGCCCAGACTCGAGACATGAATTGCGGCCCCCTGTCACTCACAACATTTTCCGAGATACTGAAGTATCTGAACACATGTTGGAATAGCAGCTCGGCTGTGGCAAAGGCAGACGGGATGGCGGGCAGTGGATTGAGGCGCAGGAACTTCGAAAAACGATCGATGATCACTAGTATCGTGGTGTTCCCCTGTGACTCCGGCAAGTCAGTGATGAAGTCTAGGGCCAAGTGGGACCACGGGCATACAGGGATAGGTAGGGGCACCAGCTTACCGGCTGGTAGAGTACGCGGTACCTTAGCCTGGGTGTATGTGGAGGACGAGGACTCGACGCGCTGTACTTCCCTGGACATGTGGGGCCACCAGTACTTCCTGGCCAGTAGTTGGTGGGTGCGATGGATTCCTAGGTGGCCTGTCGCTAGTGCCATGTGGGCCCAGGTGATGAGCTCCAGTCGGTATCGCTTCGGGACGAATTGCTTGCCGGGAGGACATGCTGCTGGGATTCGTGACCTGGGGAAGCGTGCTAAGGCCTGGTCCAGAGTCCACTCTATGGCACTAACAATACAGGAGGGGGCCAGGATATAATCTCTGTGGTCCGCTCGGCTCTCAGGACAGTGGATTCATGACAGAGTGTCGGCCTTAGTGCTTAGTTCCTGGCCTATATGATAAGGTAAACTGGAACCTGGAGAAGAACAGGGACCAGCGGGCCTGGTGGGGTGTGAGACTTTTGGCCATCCTCAGGTACTCCAGGTTTTTATGGTCTGTATAGATAACGAACAGGTGGGTGGCACCCTCCAACCAGTGCCTCCACTCCTCCAGGGCCAATTTAACTGCCAGGAGTTCTTGGTTCCCCGCATCATAATTGCGTTCCGGTGACGACAACTTGCGGGAGATTAACGCTATGGGGTGCAACTTGGGCTTATCTCCAAGCCTCTGTGATAGAATGGCCCCTACCCCTGCCTCAGAGGCATCTACCTCCACGACGAAGGGTCTGGAGGGATCCGGGTGTCTAAGGATGGGGGCCGTGGCGCAGGCCATCTTGAGTTTATCCAGCGCCTCCTGGGCGGCTGGGGTCCCAAGTTGCCGCCTGGGCTTGCCACGCAAGAGGGACGTCAGGGGTTGTGCTATCGTACTGAAGCCTCGAATGAACCGTCAGTAAAAGTTCGCGAAGCCAAGGAGCCGTTGCAACTCCCTGACGGTTCGGGGCATGGGCCATTCCACCACTGCTTGGATCTTGCGCTGGTCCATGGTGACCCCTTCCTGGCTGATGATGTATCCTAGGAAGGAGATTGGGTATTGGTGGAACTCACACTTCTCGGCCTTTACATAAAGCTGATGTTGCAATTGGCGGCGCAACACATGGTCGGTATGCTCTTCCAGGGACGCCGAATACACCAGGATGTCATTGATGTATGTGATGACGCTCCTCCCCAACACGTCTCTCAGGACATCATTAATTAGACTCTGGAACACAGAGGGGGCATTAGCAAGCCCATACGGCATGACCAAGTATTCGTAGTGCCCGGAGGTGGTGCTAAAAGCCGTCCTCCACTCATCCCCCTCCCGGATGTGGACCAGGTTGTACGCGCTACGCAGGTCCAGCTTCGTTAAAATGGTCGCAGATCTTAACTGTTCAAGGGCTGTAGGAACTAGTGGCAGGGCATACCACTACTTGACTCTCACTTGGTTTAGGCCCCGGTAGTCGATAGATGGTTGTAGGCCCCCTCCTTTCTTTTCCACGAAGAAGAACCAGGTGGACGCGGGGGACGTGGAGGGTCTAATGTACCCCTGTTGGAGGGCCTCCTGAATGTATTCCTCCATGGCTCGGTGTTCAGTTTGGGAGAGAGGGTATACACGACCCCGAGATGGACTGGCTCCGGGATGGAGGTCAATGGTGCAGTCGTAGGGACGGTGTGGTGGTAAACCGCTTGCTTTCTCCTTGCTGAATACCTCGCTGAGGTCCCATGACTGGAACACGAGACATGGGGCTCTCCACTGTCGTGGCTGCCAAAGGGGCCGCCGGGCCGTTTAGGCAGTTGCTCAGGCAGTAAGGGGACCATTGTGTAACTTGCTTGTCTGTCCAAGAGACCTGGGGGTTGTGGAGCTCCAGCCAAGGAAGGCCTAAACTGATGGGGTGCTGGGTGGAGACCGTGATGTACAAGACTATGGTTTCGTGGTGGAGGGCACTAACTTGCAGTCTTTGTGACAGTGTACAGTGGGATATGACTCCCCCCCCATGGGGGACCCATCGATGGACTGGATTTGACATGGCTGGAGCAGGGGATGTACGGGGAGGCCGAGGTTCTGCGCCGAAAAGCATGGAAGGGTACATGCACAACACTTGCTCGGTTAAGCGCAATATCTTGTCCCGCTGCACCACTATCGCTTGAATTTGCTCAAGGATGTGGCTTTGCCACTCTGGGGCGTCCGCTGCCTCCATAGTAGGCGAAGTACTCTGTTACGGTACCTGGTTGGAGGCAAGCGCGGACGAACGGGACTAGAGTGCGAGGATCAGGCGGAAGACGAAACACGGAAGACAGCAGTAGGTCAGGCGAGCGGGCAAACGTGAGCGCGTGCGTGGCCGGGAAGTGTAGTTCTAGTCGGCCATGTTTGTAGTTGGCGCTGCATTCTGGGAACTGTAGTCGCGAGTGCACTGCGACGTGACAAGGGGAAATTGTGTGTTTTTGTGTGGGTGTTTGTGTGTGTGTGTGAGAGAGAGAGAGAGACTGGCATGTGTTTCTTGTTGCCCAGGTCTGTCCTGTTAGATTTATTATTTAAACAATTAATAGCGCTGACCAATTTTGAAGCTGAGAAAAGAAGGAAAATCTATCTGAGCCATGGCACAAGCATTAGGCATAGAGAGTACAACAATTTGAAAAGTCTTGAAAGAAATCACCAGAACATCAAACAGGTCAACCAAGGAAAACAGCAGCAGTTGATGACGGAAACTTTGTGAGCACTGTGAAGAAAACCCCAAAAACAACAGTCAGTGACATCACCATCAACCTCCACTGGGAGAGGTGAAGGTATCACAATCCATTGTTCAAAGAAGACTTTGAGAGCAGAAAGAGAGACCATACCACAAGATGCAAACCACTCATCAGCTGTAAGAATTAGAAGGCCAGATTGGAATTCACAAAAAAATACAGATGAGCCACAACAGTTCTGGAACCAAAATTATGGAAAGACCAAAGGTAGAGAAAGAAAGGATCAGCTCATGATCCAAAACATACATTCATTGGGTCAAGCAGGGTGGAGGTAGTATCATACCATGTATTTGCATGGCTGCTTCTGGAATGGGTTCACTAATCTTTATTGATGACGTAACTCATGATGGTACCAGCAGAATGAATTCAGGAGTCTACAGAAACATTCTGTCTACCAGTTTACATAGAAATGCATCCAATCTAATTGTGAGAAACTTAATCATGCAGCAAGACAATAACCCAAAATACACTGCCAGCACAATAAGGACTTAGGAGAAAAAAAAGTGGACTGTTCAAGTCAATCACCAACTGACCTTAACCCAATTGAACATGCATTTCACCATCTGAAGAGACTAAAGGGAGAAACCCCCCCAAAACAAAAAGAACAACTGAAAGAATCTGAGATACAAGCCAGGAAAAACATCAAAAGAAGAATGCTTCAGTTTGGTGAGGTTTGTGGGTCTCTGGCTTGATGCAGTTCTTACAAGAAAGCGATATGCAACCAAAAATTGCATTACGTAAATATGTTCTTTACATTATGACTGTCTGTTCCAATATTTTTGCTCACCTAACCATTGGGTAGTTTGACACTAAAGGGTATATGCACCCTACCACACTGCAAAAATTGTTCAGGAATGATTTCAGGAACATGAGTTCAAGGTGTTGCCTTGGCCTCCAAATTCACCAGATCTCAATACGATCTGTGGTATGTGTTGGACAAACAAGTCCAATCCATAGAGGCCCCGCAAGGATCTGCTGCCAACATCTTGGTGCCAGATCCCACAGCACACCTTCAGAGGTCTTGTGGAGGCCATGCATCGACAGGTCAGAGCTGTCTTGGCGGCACAAGGGGGGGCCTAAACAATTTTAGGCAGGCAGTTTTAGTGTTACGGCTGATAGGTGTATGTATATGCGATCAATATTTTCACCAATGATTAGTGTTTGGAGGAATTTTCAATAACTGAAAAAACAATCACTCTATTTCTAAAGTTCTCTAATCCTTTGTTTCTTGCTAATTCTCTTACTGCTGAAACTGCACTGTCAGGAGGAGTGTGTGGCAGTTGTGGTGATGTGTAGCAGCATGGGTAAGTATTTACTAATTGTTAGAAAATTATAAATTTGCAACTGGTGAATTACATCCACAGCCTTTTCCACAACCTCTTGTAACTTTCACAGCCTCTTTCAAAGAAGGACAGGGAGTTATTTGTTCTGACAACCACTAACGCGGTTGGAAGATAGTCAACGATCAATGCACAAATGCTTGTGACCCGGGCATTTTCAGAAAGCACTTAGAGTAGTTATAGTGCCCCTAGAAAGAAAAAGGTAAGCTCTTCAACGATTACACCGAGTGCATTTACAACACTGGAATGAAAAGGAGTTGGCATAAGGGCATAAAACAAATGCAAGGACATTAGTGGTGCAATGAACAGCGCAGTGAAGTGCAGCACTTGGAAGAGCTTTGTACATTTACCTCGCATACAGGGACAGACTCTGAGCTAACCTCAGTGGCGGCTTCTCATTTTCTAAACTTAAAAAATGAGCCCATCCAAGTGGAAAGTGCTGACAGACTACATGCAGTAAAGCAGGAGTGCGACAGTATTAGAGAAACTGATGATGGATGCCTGACACATTTTGTGGTATAGATTCCCATGTTGAACGTTGGTTTCATCACTGACACAGGGCACAGATGCCCATGGCCCTTGATGACTTTAATGCACAGGACTTTATACCATGGTTTATATATCCATGGGTCGCCAGGATGCTTTAAAGAAAATGTTCCTAAAATAAATTAATTACATTTTAATAACAATAATAAGAATAATAATAATAATAAGTAGAAGAAGAAGAACTTTGAATAGAAGCCCACTGAAAATCATTCAATTAAACGCAAAATAAATACTCCACTTTTATCACCTGACCCATGTACTTTCTTTTTTAACTTCACGCATTGCTCACAAATTGCACTTGACATCTTATAAAGTTTCATATTGTGTTGCCACAGAAAAACCACCCCATACAATTGCAGAAAATTTATATTTCCTGCTGCACTAGACATAGTTAATACAGTTCTGGATGAAAACTAATTCCTCTTAACAATAATACAATGTCATTTCAAACTGGGGACATTGCCCAGAAGTCACAGAAGGATTTTGCTATTCAGCTGGTTAAGAGGACCAAGATTGCATCAAGCACTAATTTGGCAAGGTGAATTTGTTGATCTTCTGTGCTACCGAACACTGCATTCCAGCACGTCAGGAACACATATTTTTGAATAGTTAAATGCCTTCATGACAAAATGCAGTCTGGATTGGGCCAACTGCAAAGGCATCACCAGCAACGGGGCGGCCAAAATAACTGGCAAAAATAGCAGCGTTCTCAGAAGGATTAAGGATGCAGCAGGAAAGAACATTGTTTGGAAACACTGTTTTATCAATCAGCACTGATGAGAGGCATTCTTAAAATTGTGAAATACAATAAAGGTAGTGCTCTTAATAGCCGACTTTTTTTCTTCACCCTGTGTACTGAAATGGGAGCCAAGCACACACGTTCACTCTTTCATACAGATGTAAGATGGCTGTCGAAGGGCAGGGTGGTCACCTGAGTGTACGAATTAAGGGACGAAACACACGCTTTCCTAACTGAGAAACTGTCACCTCTCGCAAGCTCATTCAGTGATGAGAAATGGCTTTTAACCCTGTTTTATCTTGCTGACATATTTTCTGTTCTAAACAAACTGAATCTAAAATTACAAGGAAGGGAGGACAATATTTTCAGACATTGCGAACAAACTCAGGCTTTCCAGAAGCCACTCAAACTCTGGCAGCTGTGACTCAAAACCTCAAGCTACTATATGTTCCCGATGAAACAAACTGAAGAAAATGGTGTGTCCAAGAAATCGGTCGCTGACCTGAAGTGCCTCATTCAGTCACATCTTGATGCACTGATGGGGAATTTCTCTCACTACTTTCCCCCAGGAGAAGATCAATGTATTAAAAGACAAGTGGTGGGCGAAAAATCTCTTTGACTTTGAAACTCCAAATTCGATTACTGAACTGAATTTAATTCATTCTGAATAATCAGAAATGCTGCAACTAACCTGTGACGGCACGTTGAAAAAAAACCCAAAAAAACCCCAGAAAAACTGTCTTCGTTCTGGATTGGCCTCTCCACCGAGTATCCCATTCTGAGCAAAGCAAGCATTTCATTTCTACCGTCCT
Source organism: Ictalurus punctatus (assembly GCF_001660625.3). NCBI lineage: Eukaryota > Metazoa > Chordata > Actinopteri > Siluriformes > Ictaluridae > Ictalurus > Ictalurus punctatus. The sequence continues at coordinate 17,018,535 of NC_030420.2, forward strand.
TCACAACTGCCGACGAAACAATGAAACAAACTGAATGCGATTCAATTTTAAATTGAATCTGATGGTGCTTTTCATCACATATAATTCCTCAAAGGTTCCATGGCATCTTTGCATCATATCTGAAAATACACGGTCAAATACAGTTCATTGTCAACAACGAACAAACAAGTGTCTGCCCCACAAAGGCAGACAAATATCAGGATCTCACATGAAACAATAGAAATGATAAACGGTCTGCACTTACATAGCACCTTTTAACCTTAGCGGTTCTACAAAGAACTTTTCACTGTTTCTCATTTGCCCATTCACACACAGCGCTAGTCTGCCATCTGGAGCAACTTGGGGGTCAGTGTCCAAGGATTTGGGGGGGGGGGGGGGGGGGTCGAACCACCAACCCAGCGAGTAATGGATGAACCACTTTACCTCCTGAGCCACAGCAGGACTAAAGTCAGTCACAAATAGTGTCTTGTGTCCTTCGCAAACTGTTCAATTGTGCGAGGCTTGACTCTTGTGTCATGCATACCTTCCCAAACTAAGCACTAAGCCATCTCAATTATTGACACAGTCAAACTTGTGGTGCGATAGGTGAAAAAACAAGTCTCAAAACAATGTATTAATGTCCTTGTAATGACAGCTGTGTGGGTAGTGCTGTAATATTTTCAGCGGTTACATTCTAGTCCGGGTGTGTGGAGTTATATTAAACACCAAGGGAGCACTAAATCGATTCTGTTTTATGAGCTGACCACATATAAAGGATCTTATGCTGGAATGCAGTGTTTTCCTTTCTCCAAACATAATGCTGCTCATTTAAACCAAAAAGTTATATTTTGGTCTCATCCGTCCACAAAACGTTTTTCCAATAGCCTTCTGGCTTGTCCACATAATCTTGAGCAAACTGTAGAGGGGCAGCAATGTTCTTTTTGGAGAGCGGTGGCTTTCTCTTTGCAACCCTGCCATGCACACCATTGTTGTTCAGTGTTCTCCTAATGGTGGACTTATTAACATTACCCAATATAAGAGAGGCCTTTAGTTGCTTAGAAGTTACCCTGGGTTCCTTTGTTACCTTGCAGACTATTACAAGTCTTGCTCTTGGAGTGATTTTTTTTTTTTTTGGTTAACCACTCCTGGGCAGAGTATGGTCTTGAATTTCTGCCATTTGTACAAAATCTGTCTGACTGTGATTGGTGGAATCCAGACTCTTTAAAGCTGACCTTTTCCAGCCTGATGAGAAACAACAACTCTTTTTCTGAGGTCCTCAGAAATCTCCTTTATTGTGCCCTGATACACTTCCGTGATCAGGTGTTGTGAAGATCAGATAAATTCCTGTTCTTTAAATAAAACCCGGGCACTTCACTCACACCTGATTGTCATCCCATTGATTCATGACACTTGACTCTAATTTCACATTCAAATGAACTGCTAATCCTAGAGGTTCACATACTTTGCCACTCACAGATATGTAATATTGGATAATTTCTTCAATAAATAAATGAGCAAGTATAATATTTTCATCTCATTTGTTTAATTGGTTCTCTTTGTCTACTTTTAGGACTTGTGTGAAAATCTGATGATGTTTAGGTCATATTTATGCAGAAATGTAGAAAATTCTAAAGGGTTCACAAACTTTCAAGCATCACTGTATGTAACCTTCCATTTTCCAAATTCTGTGGGAATCCTGATTTATGTGCTGGGACCTACAATGGAACTGGTACAATCATGCAAAAATATATTTACTTGCAGCGCATATATGTGTATATATATATATACACACATATATATATATATATATATATATATATATATATATATATATATATATATATATATATATATATATATACACACATATATATATATATATATATATATATATATATATATATATATATATATATATATATATATACACACACACGCACACACACACACTGAAGAACATGTGTTTATTACCATTTCTTTACCACTATGCCTCTGCTCTCTGCTTTCAGAAAGAGTTCATTTACTCGATCTTCTTCAGTATCAAAATGCTTTTTGTAGAATGACTACAATAGGGGGAAAAAAGAATAAATATTAATATTTGGTTAAACTTGGGTCACACTGCACAATCTGAAAAATCTTTTGCCATTGTGTCAAAGGACACCTGCACCATATACATGTATAGAAAATCAAAACACAAAGCTCTTATTTCTGGAGAACACATTGGCCATATTGACATGCCCTTCCAAACCCTAATCATAATCCTTTACTTATTTTTAATTTCCAGCACCATACAGTAAATGACTTATATGCAGGGTGTAATCAGAGAAGCTACAAGTTGTGCAGCCTGCAAAATACATCAGGACTTTATCTCAGACTCATACAACATAAAAATACATTGACATGATTTGTGCAGTGTGACCAAATTAGTCGTTCACTTTTATGTAATATTAACTTTTATACACATCAGTTACATAAATTTAGATATACCTGTTTTTTAAAGCCCTTGTCTACCCCTAACGTTTGTGTGCAGAAACAGTGTTTGACGCCTAGCTGACACATGAGATATGCGAGGTCAATAGTCCACACGCTTTCTGTCAATTTCAGATCATAGCAAGCTCTCTGGAACTCCTCTTCACTCACTGGATGTAGATATCTGGGAGATTTGAGAAAGACTATCAATGATGTTTAATGTACCACATTAAATACATGCCTTACCACTCAAGATGCCTTGGCATGAAACAGCACTTACTTTAATACCATCCTCGAACACGCCAAACCGCAGTCCCAGTGGTACAGCTGCCGGATAACCGGTACGTTTAACACAACGACGTCTGTGGGGTGGGGAGACAGGCCATTTGACATTTTACCTTAACAAAGGATATACGTGTAATAATTAGCTTATACGTGACTGAGTAATAATTCACTGATCACAAAGGTTACCTCACAAGGAGTAGTAAAAAAAAATTGTCATTATGTCTGCCAGCTATTTAACAAATAAGACCATAGAAAATGCATTATTACTTTACATTTTAGGTTACATGTACACAAGACCTTTAACATAACCTACCTGTCATTATGTAGTTTTGAATTTCCCCGGCAAAATATCTAGGTCATACGACTGCTCACAGTTTCTTTAAGCTCACCATCGTTAATAGCTTCAATAGCGTTAGCCAGTTAGCTACCACTAGGTAGTAGTCTAACGCCTGTTTACGATTAAGAGACAAATGCGATGAACGAAATATCCGTTGTTAGAAGAACAGACGAATAATGCGTGCGTAAACGAGTATATTCTTCGGTCAGTCGGTGCATTCCGGTGTAAGGAAAGTTGTTGAGACTGTATAAAGTTAATGCATTGAGCAGAAAGTCTCAGAAATCTGCGGGTGGGGTACTTAGAGTACTTATGTTACATTCGGTTTATCTTGGAAGTGGGAATTCGGAGCTCGGTCTGACGTCATTTCCTACCTTAGTGCGCTCCAGAGCCTTTGAGAGAGATGAGCTGTGTCCGAAATCGCTCCCTCATTCACTCATTCACTAATCCCTATATAGCGAATGACATTTGAGTCCACTACAAAATGGCCGACACCCGATTATAGTGCACTATGTAGGAGATAGGGAGCGGTTTCGGACACAGCAAATGAGAAATATCGAGGTAAGCAAAAATGATTGAGGTCACGTCCATATATCGTACGATAAGTCGACAACGTAATTATCATTACAGGACTAATCACAAGTGTACTTTACAGTATCGGGAGATGTATCTGGGATCAACACCACAAAAGAAAACAGTTCTTGCAGCGCTAACCATTGCCAAGAAACAATACTAACAAACTGGGAGTCAAATAACAACATTGATATCACACATTGGAAAAATCTAACAATCGACTGCATAATAATGGAAAAATCTCAAGCAAAAATATTAACACCAAATAGTGTTGGGTCCGGGTCCACCTTTTTCGAGTTCGAGTCAAGACCAAAGCTTTGTCTGAAATCGATCAATGGTTCACTCAATCATTATTCCCTATTTAGCGAATGACATTTGAGTCCACTATATGGGGAAGAATTGAGGGAAAATGAGTGAGCGAATTCGGATGCTGACATAAATACTACGCGTCAGAGAGGACTCTGTGGCGGACATTATGGATTTTATTGTAAAACAGTAAGGTTCATTTTCTCACTCTTCATTTGTTACGTTTATTGTATTAATTGATAAAGAGATCAAAAACAACTGCTTGTAATGTTTATTAACTATTATACTTATTTAGTATATTTAATAAATACTATATTTAAAAATAAAAAAGAGAATAAAAACAGTGCTGTCTGTCACATTTATTTTATTTTATTTATTTATTTTTTAAAGTAGAAAAGAACTATTTTCGCTGGGTTTAATTATTGAGGGGTTTCCTGTCCATGTACTCAAGCTGACTCCTGAGGTAAACCTGGCCTAAAATGCATTCCGTCTGTCTAGTTTTGGTTTTGGCGAAACTTCTTTTTCCTGAGGAGAAATAAAAGGAAAAAGCACCTTTAAGGCATGCTTTGTTACCTCAAAGATGCCACTTGAGTAAGAAGACATTAGACAAAATACAACCAGCTGTTAACTAAATAACTGATGACTATATCCTTCCAACTCCTGTTAGAAACATGCAACTAAATATATTTTCCTACAATCTGTCCCTAAATTAACTAAAATTCATCAAAACTTTATTTTCTAAGATGTATGTGAATACTGTACATAAGTGTTAACTAATATACGTGAACAATCCACCAAATTATCATTTGATGTGCACAGTTGGTCATTTAAAAGTTACATCGCAAACTAGTAAGTGGCTGAAAATAAATACTGTGCCAGTTAATCAATAATCAGTATCATTTTTGCTTTGGATTATCACGATACAGATGTATTTTAATTAATAAAAAGTTACACTTACATTTGAAAAAGTTGCCGCCTCCGCCATGTTTATTTTTCTTTTGCGTTCTATCGCCGTCTCGTGTTGGAGTATGGGAAATAGTGTGTTGGTGAGGGTACAACAGATGTACCCGCGAAATCAGAGTGCATTGTGGATATAAATGAGTGAATGAATGTAGGAAATGAAGTTGTTCACTCAGAGTTCGGACACCACTACAAAATGGCCGATACCCTATATAGTGTACGATATAGGAGATAGGGAGTGGTTTCAGACACAACTCAAGTCCTTACCCAATCGAGTCCAAGTCCAAAAGGGGCCGAGTTGGACTCAAGTCAGAGTCCTTAATGGCCGAGTCCAAGTCGAGTCTGATCAAGTCCAGAAAATTGCAATTGTAAACTCAACACTCAGCTGTTAAATTAATATTTTAACCTTCACAAACCAATGGCAACATAAATGTAACAAAAATACCACTATTACATATTGCCATTTAATATTTTTATTTCATGTCACAAGCACCTCAACTAGTTTCCTACCAAAAAATGGTTTCAAAATAAAAAATGGATATAGAGCAGGGCTCTACGGTAACAATTTCTTTTAGGAGCACAGTAAAAAAATTTGGAGTTTATTTTATTTATTTATTTATTTTAGAGATGGTAACATTAATGTGCCACAATATAACACCCAAGTAGGCATGAGAAAACTTGAGCTGGTCAATTATGACAAAATTTAGGAACATAGTGTGAGCCATGACAAATTAATTTACCTTCTGATAAACTAATTTAATATTTTCAGTTAATTTTACAGACTGTATGCAAAAACAATCGTTAACCTGTTCCACCTTGTAAACAAATACAATAAACCTCAATGTTCAGTGTTTGAAGTCTGCTCTTTTTAAATATATTTAAAGCTGCACTATTAGACATTGTCCACTGTCATGGTTCTGGGCTGGAATCAGTTCTCAATCCGCTCTGCGTATATTGTGTATATATCTGAATAATCTCATAGGATGTGACTGGGTGAGTTCATTTACCCGTCAGATGCACAGCGCTTTAGTTTAATGGTGTTCGTTAGGGATGCACCGATCAGGATTTTTACAGCCGATACCGATCCAGATACCAATCTTTTTTGTTTAAACTTTAATCAGGAGGTCTGTCACAAAGAGTTAACTGTAAGCTCTCTGCTCTTGGTCACTGTTAATTGAGTTAAAATAATAGCAATGAGAAATACTGTTGGTTAATTGATAAATAAACAGCATAAAATATTTATTTTAAAATATCTTAAACAATAGTCCTAATTAAAAGTAGATTAACACAAACATGATCCATATTAGGAACAAGGCTAATAGCCTTCTAAGGAAATAGTCTACTAAGCTTAATGTCAAATTGCTGTGTCTACACGAGCAGGTCACAGTTGCAGGTTCAGATCATTTTGCGTGATCAATAAAAAATGGTGGTTTGTGAGATCGAAGAGTTGAGAGAAGCAGATGATGTACAGAGTTACTCTTCATCATAATGGCTTCTCTGCAGTATTTACACACTTGTTCGGTTGACTGAGGAGATGAAAAGCATTTTGGACTTCCTGTAGTTTTTATTCCGATTGTATTATACAATTCCAAACAGGTCACTCGCACCGGTGCAAATAAATATTTATTCACAGTCCCACAAAGTACTTTTCAGTCGCAAATGCAAGTGAAATGGTCGCACTGTAAAGCCCTGTAGAATGTTTGTAGAACGTTTATTCTATTACAAGTGTATGAAATACACTTTAACCTGTTCTGTTATTGTATCACACTATATTGTGTCCTCCAGTTCGAGTTGACATTTCAATTATTTGATGCCTCTCCCCAGTTATATAGACTGAGAGAGAGAGAGTACAGAGTAGAGTTAGCCTACATTTAGCAGCATGTCATAACAACAATGACAACAAACTCATTTCTGAACACAGCTCTGTTCTTGTAACTTTTTTCTTACTTCCTAAAATTAAAACCAGCAGGGTTTACACTACTTACTACATTAATAAGCACGGTTCACATTTTATGTGAAATTGAAGACTGGAATCACGAAATGCTAATGTTTAGGTGATATGACATAATCTTATTTCACGATAACGATATGTGCTCTCAGGTAGGTCTATAGTATTCAAGTACAAAATAATATGGAAATTGAATAAAGCAATTAAATGTACAATAAAATAGACTTCAATGTTCACATATACAGTGATTCTTATTAAATTTACTGAAGTTATTAATTCAAATGAGTGAGTGAGTGATTTTCCCTTTGTACAATCCATGGCAAGTTTGAGTACAAATTTACTTGAGTACGTGACAAGTCTGAGTTCGTTCATAATTGGACTCAAGTTCGGACTCGAGTTTGAGTCCAGGATTGAGTACCCCAACTTTACTACCAAACCTAACTCTATTTGGACACCATTCATCACCTATATACTGTACACCGAAGAATCACTTTGCAGTTGCTTACAATACAGTCCCTACAGACAAACCACACAACCAAAGCCATACTACACATCTCAAGCATAATTCTCAAACACATGCAACTAGATTAGGGCTGGACGATATGGCCAAAATGTATATCACAATATATTTCTTAATTTTGGTCGATACGATATAATTCCGCTATCGATATTAACAATATAAATCCTCAGAAAAACTGCCAAGGATGCCCACAATGGATGTCTGTACCTTCAAACTTCTGCAAAATGAATTTCCCAAGTCTATGAAACCTCCTCCTATAAAACTATGTAATATCTTAGAAATAAAAATGCCACAAATAAATTAATGTTCACCTTTTATTTGTATTTAACCTTCACACAAACAAGAAATGTGAAATCACTGTCAAATAAACATAAAACTCTCACCTTTGTTAATATTAATATCTTTAATTTTAAACTACAACATAGACTGATTATCTTATTCTTATAGATTGAAATAAAAGTGCTTCAGCCAGGATAGAAAAATATGAAAAGTGCTCAGAGTTGCTGCAGAAAACAGAAAAAAAGAGTGAGCAACAAAAAAAAAAACACATGTTGCTGGGGCAGGGACATTGCTGAGGGTTGATGACACCCTATGACAGGCTCTAGAGATTTCTGGCAAGAAATACAATCTGGTCTACATTATCAAAAATGCCCATTTACATGTGACAATATTGCCATCTGTACTAAAATCCCTCTCATAGGGGGAGCTTGTGGCTTGGATACACAAGTAATGTTTTGCTAGTTGGCTTACTCTGGGGAAGTTCTTATGATAGACTTTCCACCAATCCAGAGGATTTCAGTCATTGTCAGCATCTGGAGACAGAAGATAGTTGCTGAGCTCCCTCTCAACTGCCTGCTGTACACTCAAGCCTTCTTTGTTGGTAGTGGTGGACCTGTTTGAAAAAAAAACTAACAAGAGACCGCTTTGTTTTCTTGTCTGGTGTCACTGCTACAGAAGCGTCTCCCATGGCTTCTTCTCTGGACTCCTCTTCCCTTACCACAACAGCTCTCACTCCCTTCAGCATCTCCAACACAGCTTTCTCTTTGGTGTATTCTCTCTTCTCCTCCTGAGTGTACTGAAGCTTGAATCTTGGGTCAGTGAGGCATGCCATGTCAAGTAGATCATCCATGGCTGGTTCATCATACTTTTCGTATCCCATCACTGTTGTTTTTATGGTCCTGGTTAGGTCTGTGTCATCCTCTGCTTCCTTCAAGATGGAGGTGTTGAAGAGATGCATAACTGGTTTTAGGAATGACACACTGACATAGGACTCACCGGAAAAGGCATCCGTGAATTCGAGGAGCGGGCTTAGAGCTGCATCTTTAGACTCTAAAACGTCCACATCTTGCCAAGAAGGAACCAGCGACCTGGTCTTCTTGTCCATTGAGAGGACCTCTGTGATAGCCCTTTTCTGCTCCAGAACCCGCTTCACCATTTGTTGACTGGAACCCCAACTTGGGGTTTCATTGATGAGCTTGTGTTTTGGCAAGTGATACTCCTCCTGAGCAGCTGCAAGGTCCTGTTTCTTCTTCCAGGACTAGGAGAAGGCAGCCACCACCTTTTTACAGACCCCAATTGCTCTGTCCACTCGCTTGTCTTGGTGAACTTTCTCTGTAGACAGAGAGAGAAAAAAATATTGCAATATATAGTTCTCATTTGTATTTTAACTACAATATTTGGTTTATTTATAATATTCTTATAGCAAAATTACAATTCTCCTGCTTACGCACATTTTGTTGTTTTTATTTCACACCTGATTTGGCAAAGCACCTTTGAATTTAAAACACCTTTGAATTTAATTGATAGAACTGCTATATGTATAAATCCATACAAATATGTATGTCTTGACTAAAGAATAAATGAATAGCCTATGAAGTCACTTAAATTGGGGGAATGAAATCACCTAATCAAAACTATAGGCCAACTAAGTACTAAGTAATATCTAGTGTCTGGGTTTGGTATGGAGCTTTATGATGAGTAGTGGAGCAGCCACTCAAGAGTGCAGTGCAAGGCTCCATAGTCATAGCCTACACAACACAGAGCACCTCAATTCAAGTGTTTTATTTATCAAATCAAATGCACATTATAATTATAAATTATACTGTTAGATCAATGAAATTCTTATGACATGGAATGCAACAACCATATAGCAAGCATAAAATTGTGAGAATATAAACATAATACAAACAAATATAAAGAATATAAAAATAGCTATCAAAAACATGCAAGCACTGATAAGCTACATTTATGTTTATCTATTTTGTGTTAAGCATATCGCCTATTTGTTACTGCAATGATTTTAGTAATATATCCTCATACCATAAGCAAAATAACAACATAATACTCAAATGTATATTAACTGTGTATAACTTACCAATAGCAGAGTTCAATTGGTGCCCGATGCACTGTAGCCTTGTCCATCTGTTCAACTCAGCAGTTTTTATGATATTGGTCCCACTATCTGTGGTGATGCAGACCTGGCAGTCCTCGCTGAGTCCCCAATCCGTAAGTCCGGCTGCAATTGCTTAGCCCATGTGATCCTCGGGAGTAAACCGTCTGGAGGCATAAGCTGACAAGCTTCCAATCTTGGTCAATAAAGTGTACTGTCAGGCTCAAGTATGGTTCCAAGGTTCAGCTTGACCACAGGTCAGCTGTGTTCGCAAAATATGATACTGACTTCAGTTGCTCCTCCACCCTTTCCCTAACTTCACCGTAAAGTGTAGGTATAGCTGTGCAGGAAAAATATTTCCAGCCAGGGAGCTCGTATCTGGGGTCGATGACTGACATCATTTTCCTGAAGCCAACGTTTTCTATCGTACTAAACGGCATCATGTCTTATGTCTTAATATCGTGTAGACTGTTTGTCATAAGGCATGAATGCAGCCATCCGTGTTTGCTTCATGCGTTTTAACACAGCTGGTGATGGGGATGGAGTGGCGGTGATATTTCAGGGACAGGTTGACTCTCAAAATATTCTATCGGGTGGAACTGCTTCAGATGTGGAACAGATTTGATGTGTTCCTGTTGCTAGTCGGCACCACTCTCCGCCATATTTTGCAGCACACTGAAACCTGAAGTTTATCAGAGCTTAGATAGCCAAACCACTTCCATACCACTGAATTAGTTTTTTCTCTCTTATCAACTATTTCATCTGCTTTCTCCTCACTTGTGGAAGCTCGTTCAGTCGCATTTGTACTGTGGTTCGGGGTACTCATTTCGTAGCTAAAACTTGCTGTGTTGGAGCTTAGCCTACTACTGCTGAGCATTGGCTGCGTGCCTGTGGTGTACATCATCACACACGTAGCCAATTGTGCTCTGCTCTGTCTGCTCGGCTTGAATACAATGAACTGACGCCTGCACCATGAATGTCAGTCAGTGAGAAATGTTTTAATGCACGTCGAAATATTGGAAATGTGTTAAAATATCATATCACCGTTATTCCCTGCGATGGATTGGCACCCTTTCCAGGGTGTACCCCGCCTTGTGCCCGATGCTCCCTGGGATAGGCTCCAGGTTCCCCATGACCCTGAAAAGGATAAGCGGTATAGAAGATGGATGGATGGATGGATGGATCACTGTTATTGAAAAAAATTATATCACGATATATATTGATATTGAATTATTGTCCAGCCCTAAACTAAATTAGGGTGAACTATGCAAAAGTGGGACAGTTTTTGTTAGATTCACCATGACACAATGACAAAAGCTTTATATTGCTAGGCTTCCATTTTTTTGTAAAGACACAACCCTCCTAAAAATGTAAATGCATATGTCTTTTCACTGAAAGAGTAGAACCCCAATTCCAAAAAAGTTGTGTAAAATGTAAATAAAAACAGAATGCAATGATTTGCAAATCTCATACACCCATATGTTATTCACAGTAGAACATAGGAAAGATATCAAATGTTCAAACTGAGGAAATTTACAATTTTAAGGAAAAAATAAGGTAATTTTGAAAAGTTGGGATGGGGCAACAAAAGCTGGAAAAGTAAGTGTTACTAAAAAGAAACAGCTGGAGGAACATTTTGCAACTAATTAGGTTAATTGGCAACAGGTCAGTAACATGATTGGATATAAAAAGAGTATCTGAGAGAGGCAGAGTCTCTCAGAAGTAAAGATGGGATGGAATTTGAATGGAAGCATATTTTTCTCTAAAACCTGTATATACTTTTCAGCATTAATGGTGCCTTTCCAGATGTACAAGCTGCCCATTCAATAGGCATTAATGCTCCCCCATACCCCTAGAGATGCAGGCTTTTGAACTAAGCTCAGATATTTTTTTTTAAAGCCGTGATGGGCCCTCTCCTCTTTAGTCCTCTTTAGTTTAGAGGATGCAGTGTCCATGGTTTCCAAAAAGAATTTCGACTCGCATGACCACAGAACAGTTTTCCATTTTTCCTCAGTCCATTTTTAATTAGCTTTGGCCCAGAGAAGACAGCGGCATTTCTAGATCATGTTCACATATGACTTTGTCTATGCATGATAGAGCTTTAACCAGCATTTGTGGATGGCATGTCAAACTGTGTTCACAGACACTGAGTTCTGGAGGTGTTTCTGAGCCCATGCAATGATTTTCATTATAGAATCTAGCTTATTTTTAATGCAGTGCCACCTGAGAGCCTGAAGATCACGAGGATGCAATATTGATTTTCACCCTTTTCCCTTGCACACAGAGATTTCTCCAGATTCTCTGAATCTTTTGATGATATTATGTACTGTAGATGATGAGATATTCATAGTCTTCGCAATTTTACATTGAGGAACATTATTCTGAAATTGTTCCATAAATTGTAGGTGCAGTTTTTCGCAGATTGGTGATACTCTGCCCATCTTTACTTCTGAGAGACTCTGACTCTCTAAGATACTCTTTTTATACACAGTAATGTTACTGACCTGTTGCCAATTAACCTCCAGCTGTTTCTTTTTAGTAACATGTACTTTTCCAGCCTTTTGTTGCCCCGTGCCAATTTTTTTTTTGGAGATGTTGCGGCCATCAAATTCAAAGTTACCTTATTTTTTTTTTCTTAAAATGGTACATTTACTCAGTTTAAGCATTTGTTTTCTATGTTCTATTGTGAATAACATATGGGTTTATGAGATTTGCAAATCATTGCATTCTGTTTTAATTGACATTTTACACAGGGTCACAACTTTTTTGGAATTGGGGTTGTATTATTTTGGTCTCTCAATTAATCAGTGCTGATGGTTACTTGTATTCTTATTCAGAGCTTTTGAATATATACAATGTACCTGTCACTCCACGAGAGTTTGCTATTGTTATGAACGCTATTCCTTAAGGGGCCATAACACTTCTCAAAGGCTCAGCTAGATCCCAGGATTTTTTGCCAGTAGCTCATCCTATTGATACTATGATTTAGAATATCCGTTTTTTATCTAAATCTTCTGGTCAGAACAGGAGAATTGGACAACTATTTCAGAATGAAATATATTCCCCTACATTGTGTCATACTGGAATGGCCAGTTTGTCAACATTCCATGGAAGAAAGTGTGGACTTTGTCATCTAAATATTTAATAACCAATAAGGTTAAGGTATGCATCTTACAAATTACGTAATCTTTTCTATCCTGTTAAGCTCTACTTGAAAAAAAAAAGATGTTCCCAGATAATGACTCATTATGTTCCTTTTGTGGTGATCTCTTCTGGGAATGCACATATACAACTTTATTCTGGAAAGATTTCTGTATTTCTGTATATATACAGTGGCAAGAAAAGTATGTGAACCTTTTAGAATTTCATGGTTTTCTGCATAAATTTGTCATAAAATGTGATCTGATCTTCATCTAAGTCAAGGGTATTGACAAATATAATGTGTATAAAATAATAACACAAAAAAAATTCAGATTTTTCATGTCTTTATTGAGAACAACCAAAAAAAAACCTCATAATGCTTGTGGAAAAAGTATGTGAACAATTGAGTTAATGACCTCAAAAAAGCGAATTGGAGTCAGGTTTTAGCATACCCGGAGTCTTGTTAAGAAAATGAGTTTGGAGGTGTGGACTACAGCTACTTTGACTGATATAAACCCCTCAAATGTTTGGAGTTTGCGCTGCACAAGAAGCACATGCTTATGTGAGTCATGCCTCGCCAAAAAGAGCTTTCAGAGGATCTACGATCAAGAATTGTTGATTTACATAAAGCTGGAAAGGGTTACAAAGTGTAACAAAATTCACCAGTCTACAGTTAGGCAAACATTCTACAAATGGAGACAGTTGGGACTGTTGCTACTCTACCACGAAGTGGACGCCCAGTCAAAATGACACCAAGAGCACAATGAAGACTCATCAATGAGGTAAAGAAACAACCCCGAATGACAGCCAAAGATTTGACTGCATTATTGGAACTGGCTAACATCTCTGTTCATGAGTCTACAATACGTAAAACATTGAACAAGCAGGGTATCTACGGCAGGACACCACGAAGGAAGCCACTGCTTACTAAAAAGGACATTGCTGCACAGCTGAAGTTTGCAAAAGAGCACACTGACACTCCACAGTGGTATTGGCAAAATGTTTTGTGGACTGATGAAACTAAGATTGAACTATTTGGAAAAACCACACAGCACTACATCTGGTGTAGAAGGGGCAAGGTATATCATCATGAAACCATCATCCAAACCGTAAAGTATGGTGGAGGAAACATCATGATTTGGGCCTGCTTTGCTGCATCAGGGCCTGAACAACTTGCAATTATTGAGGGGAAGATGAATTCCCAAGTATATCAGACAATTCTTCAGGATAATGTGAGAATACCTGTACGTCAGCTGAAACTGTGTAGAAGTTGAGTGATGCAACAGGACAACGACCCAAAACACCGGAGCAAGTCCACAACAGAATGGCTTCAGAAAAAAAAATCCACCTTTTGGAGTGGCCAAGTCAGAGCCCAGACCTCAACCCAATGGGAATGCTATGGAATGACTTGAAGAGAGCCATACACATGAGATGTCCAAAGACTATGACAGAGCTAAAGCAGTTCTGACAGGATGAAATGGCTAAAATTCCTCCTGAATGATGTGCAGGTCTGATCCACAGCTACAGGAAGCGCCTGGTTGAGGTTATTGCTGCCAAGGGGGGTCAACCTGTTATTAATTCTAAGGTTTCACTTACTTTTCCCACTGCCATTTTGAATGTTGAATGAGTTCAATAAAGACATGAGGGATCAGATTTTTTTTGTGTGTGTGTTATTTTAGGCACATTATATTTGTCAATACCCTTGACTTAGATGATCAGATCACATTTTATGACAAATTTATGAAGAAAACCATGAAATTCTAAAAGGTTCACATCTTTTTTCTTGCCACTGTGTGTGTGTGTATATATATATATATATATATATATATATATATATATATATATATATATATATATGGTTGAGATTCATATCACATCTGGACAAAAAAATAGGACCGAATGAAAGGATTAATACGTTGATAACACTTTCACGTTGACTGCTAGTTTTTATAGACAGCTTTAATGACAAACACGTGTGTATAATTAAAAAGGGAGTGTGATAATTGTATCTAAATTGCCTGATTAGCCAAGCCGGTAACTAAAATACAATATAAGCACTAATATTAATGGTATTTATGTATTTGTAAATTATATTTAAAACAGTACACTTTTATGAAAACATTTGCAACTGTTTTGTAAAAAAGTGTCATTATGTTCGGACTGAGTTCTCGTTGCTTTAACAACGCTTTAACCAGCAGGTGGCGCCAACGTGTGGTGTTTCGAGTGCTTCAAAAAATTATTTTGCTAAGAAATTGGTTCAACTGATTCAGAGTTTAGAAAAGCTTCGTTTCTCCCATCACTAGGGGCGCCTCTCATTTCTTATTTGTGCATCCTCATTTCCTTTCGTTGTGTCTTAGCTCCACCCCTTTAGGGTGTTAGGGAAGGATGCTTGGATGAGATGTGGCAGATGTAAAGGAGGAGGGGAATTTAAAAGTGTCTCAGGTTTTTCAACAAGAAACACTTCTGCGTAGGATACACCTGTGTATCCTCGTTCCTAGCTCCTCTGAAAGCTTCCTCACGCCTCTTTCCTCATGGTACAATTAGAGAATTGATATGTCCTTCAAGATGGTTGATGTTGATCGATTTCCGGTTCACGGGCTGGAGGAGCGAGGAAACAAAGAAGCATCAATTTGAGTATTGAGAAGCACCCCTAGATTACCTCACTGCGCTTCAGGGATCTGATGTTATATTGTTGGAGCTTGGTTAATAACAACATTCTTTTTAAAGCAAAATGCACCGATAGTATGTTGTCTGGGTTATTCAACAATGAATTGATGAACAATACATAAATTCTCATCTTGTGTGCAGCTTTGCACATCCAAACATGCAAGGATCAAATAATTACAACACTCTTTGTAAGCATATTATTTAATTATATTTCACACAAAATTCTGAGGACTTTTTTGTTTGCGATTGTGGTAGATGTAAAGGAGGAAGGGAATTTATACGTGCGTCAGGGCTGCGTCCGAAATCGCGTACTACCTTACTACACAGTAGGCGAAAAGCAGTACGCCAGAGGGGTAGTATGTCCGAATTCTCTTTTTTCTTTGCTTGTTTTTATTTTTTGAAATGTCGAATTTTGAGCAGGCGAGAAATACACGGATGGTGTACTGCTTCTTGAGAGATTTTGCAGTATGCAACCGATACTGCACCTTTGCATCTGCAACAAACTCAAACAAAAAGGCAATTAATGTTATTGAATTTTGTGTGAAATATAATTAAATAATATGCTTACAATGAGTATTGCAATTAATTGATCCTTGCATGTTTGGATATGCAAAGTTGCACAAAAAAATGCGTTAATTTATGTATTGTTTATTTGTTCATTGTTGAATAACCCAGACATTTCACATACTATCGGTGCATTTAACTTTATTAAGAATGTTGTTATTAACCAAGCTCCAACAACATGCACCAATTTGAGTATTGAGAAACAGCCTGTTATCGCTGCACATCGCGAGAATGAAGTTTTTTCCGCGAGCTTGTGCGAGATTACGTGCAACACGCAAACTACCGTGCATGCGAGTTTAAGGTTAATGCGTCAACTTTTCACAGCGTCGACTATTTACG
This sequence comes from Ictalurus punctatus, assembly GCF_001660625.3. NCBI lineage: Eukaryota > Metazoa > Chordata > Actinopteri > Siluriformes > Ictaluridae > Ictalurus > Ictalurus punctatus. The sequence continues at coordinate 17,035,009 of NC_030420.2, forward strand.
TTACACAGGAACAAATTGGGAGATGCCATTAGCTTAGCATTCAGTTCGAAAAGGAAGCCGAGTTTCCGCTTTACGTATAGAGCTAAACGTCGAGGGCGAAAAGACTCCCGCTTTTTGGAAAAAGAAACGCCCGTTTAATGTTTAATTTTACTACCGACAGGTCGTCTGCCGAATTAATTTAGCGCGGATTCGTTTCATGTGCCGGAACTGGAGGTGTAAAACGACGGCGCAGGCGCGGCGAGTTTAGCCGAGACTACCGGCATGGCCAGGGACTACGATTACCTCTTCAAACTGCTCATTATCGGCGACAGCGGTAAGCAACGCCGCGGATGTGGCAGGGGAAGTAGGCCTAACTGCGGGCTCACGTTAACCTGATCATTTGCATGATTGTGGATCATGTAACGCAACGCGGGAGATCCGTGTGCCGATCACTAAACAGCCTTTAATTATCTTTTGCGTTAATATTTTCTTGTTGCAAGCCGAGAACTTTTTTTTTTTTAAAACAGGACTGGGCAGATCAACCAACCAGGCCGGATGTGTTAGTTAACGCTTCCTATCAAAAGCATACTTTCATATACAGTTGCCTACCGACAGGATTAATGGTCTAGTAGCACCATATTTTCATTTGGAAAACAGAGTAGTAGAACCAGAGGCAGTGCAGAGAGAGGATACAGTGTAAGATGAAGAAGCACAGCATCAACTCAAACAAATGGGCTCGTATCTGTGTCCTCGCCGAATATATACATTTGCTTCCTCAATGAAAATGATAACTTCTTGTTGGAAATAGTTACTCCATGAGTCTTGTGTCCTCTAGAGCTGTTCTCTCTCTCTCTCTCTCTCTCTCTCTCTCTGTCTCTCTATTCAAGTAGTTTTATTGGCATGGTAAAGGATTTACATTTCCATAGCATTGGTAACATTTAACATTCACATGCAATTAAAAAAAAAGGTTTGATAATAGCAATAAAAGAATAAGACAATACACAAATCGTTTCGTACATGTTTACAGTGATTGTTTATTGTGCGGTTTGTGGTCTTGTTCCACTGATTACTCTAATTTTGGGACAGGACTGCACATGCACATGCTCACGCTGCACATACACACGCTCACTCTGCACATGCTCACTCTGCACACACTGACTCTGCCCAGCCAGGTTTGAGCATGCTGAGGTTTCTCCTAGAAGGTTTGGGAGTTTGTTCTTATTCAGCATCAGATTGAAGTCTTTTTCATGGGTTATGAAATGGGGAAAAATGTTTCCCTAATTTGTGTATAATTAGGGCACGTTGTTAAAAAGTAAAGTTCTGTTTCCACTTCATATTTGTGCAGTGGGAGTACAGCCTGTCTTCTTTTCCTAGCCAGGTCTGTCGGTGTCTGCCTGTCTCTGTGGCCAGGTCATGTTCATATAGTCTGTACAGGGTCAAGACTTTTCCTAGTTTAGGGTCAGTCACTGTGCTTAGGTAGTCTGCCAGTTTATATTCTCTGTTTAGAGATAGCATAGATTTACTTTGTTGAGCTGTTGCATATGTCCAGTGTTTGATATTTTTCTTTGTGTTTTAATAATTTGATTTGGTCTGGGTTTGGCTGGACAGGTCTTGAATTGTAAAGTCAGCTCTAAGACCTGCTTGCTGAGGAGGCTGCTCTCGGGGTTAGCTCTTGGTATCTCAGTGCTTTGTGAGGGGTGTCTCTATATCACAATTTTTTTTTAGGTGGACATGGAATTTAATGGCTATTTATTTATTTATTTTTTAGTGGGTACAGTCCTAATGTCTTCTCTGCAGGCATTAATTGGAGTTTTTCATTGTACCTGTAGTATATTTTTGCAGCGTTCTGCCTGCAGAGTCTCTACTGGGTGTTTATTGGGTTTTGAGTGGACCCCAGACCTCATGTCCATGGAGCGCAATGGTTTTATAGAACTGATTAATTGTAAATAAATAATTATATTATTATTTTTAGCCAGATTCTGGTTGGGATGTCAATTTTTTATATCTATCTTAATAGCGTAAAAAGCTCTTTGTGCTTTTTCTCTCTGGTCGTTCACAGCCTTATTGAAGTTTCCTGTGTTGTTGATGTTTATACTGAGGTATATGTTGTTCTGAGTGTGTTCAACAGGCATATTATCTAATTTGAAATTATCATGTTAATCTTGACGACTGTGTGTTTTTTGGAATATCATTATTTTAGTCTTTTGGGTTAACTGACAGAGCCCATGTCTCACAAAAGGTGTAGGAGGTCTAGATGCTGCTGTATACCTTCTCTTGTGGGTGACAGCAGCACCAGATCAATTGTGAACAGGAGACATTTGACGTCACTGTCTAGTAGAGTAAGACTGGGTGCTGCAGACTGTTCCGGGCCCTTGCTAGTTTGTTGATGTATAAATTGAATAGAGTGGGACTCAAGCTACAGTCCTGCCTCACTCCATGACTCTGAGGGAGGAAATATGTGCATTTGTCACCAATTTTAAATGCCAATTTGTTGTTCGTGTACATAGGTTTGATTGTTGTATGTTCTTCCTCTGATTTTTTCTCTCTCGGGGAGAGAAGGTGCGAGTTCAGATGTAAGGCATAGCACAAAATGTATCATTATAATTGTACTTATGTATTTATAGTGCATTACCTACTAAACCTAATATAGGCTATACCTCTTTCTACATGAGAATACATGCAGACTAACCTCCTTGAGAATTTGGATTAAGAGCTTTGTCGTTAATGTTTTCTTTGTGTGGCTGTTATCCCTAGCAACTGAGCTGTCGGTTTTTGTGGTTGCAGATTGTGCAGATTTCCTCCGGTAGCAGATGACTTTGAAGTCTGAAAAAAGCTCAGCGTTGCCAGCTGCCTCATCAATGCACAAAGATGTATTATATTATTACATATTTGACTTGTGTCCATTACATTTACATTTTACATTTATTCACTTAGCAGACGCTTTTATCCAAAGCGACTAACAAATGAGAAAAATACAAGCAAAATACATCCAACAGGCTTACACATTGGGTAACATTAGAGCTGTGACACTGTTCATACATTGTTTCTGGCCCTGGGCCATCCACAGACTGGGTCTAAAATAGTGAGCAGACACACACTGCACACACTCCTATGTTCATACATAGGCCTTAGTGTTCCCATCCAGATGCATGCCCAGTGTGGCTTATTATTTAGGCCTTGGATGAGATCCAGCCTGAAGAAAGTGCCCTAATGATATGGTCATTTGTTATAGCATAGAGTTAGCCTGGTCTCAGGAAACGTTGGTACTTTTTGTTGTTAGTACTTGGACCATATTTAGTGTTTCACTGTCATTATATGATTGTTTATAATAAATATCTGCTGTTGATTGCATAAGTATTCACCCCTGTTGAGGTAAAATCTCTAAACAGTTCTGTGCAACTGTGTGCCATCAGAAGTCACGTAATAGGTTTAAGGATGTCTACATGTGTGCAGCTGAAGTGTCACATAATCTCAATATAAATACGCCTGTTCCTGGAAGACACCGGCGGGTTCTACAAAAGTATCAGGATTTGGTTATTAAAAAAATCTCAAACCTTGGACATCTACCAAATTATTTAATCCATTATTAGAACAGGAAAGAATATGGCCCAATTGGGACTCTGCCTAGAGGCAGAGGAGGCTGTTCACTAAAAGTCAGTAACCAGGTAAGGAGTCAGAGAAACAAAGAATTAACCTTACCAAAATGGCAGAATTCAATTCAGTTTTATTTGTATAGAGCTTTTAACAATGGACAGTGTCCAAAAGCAGCTTTATAGAAATATATAAATTCAGGATTTAGACTTTAAATGTATGAATTTATCCCTAATGAGCAAGCCAGAGGTTCACTGATGGAGACTTGAGTATACAACCAAGAGTTTGTGGCAATTGCAGTCCTAAAGCTATCATGGTGTATCTGTTCATATGAATTGAGGTCCAAAGCCATCTTTATGGTTTTTAAATGGTACCATCCTCAGTAATCTCAATGATCTTTAGGCTGCACCATGTGGGGTCATCCTCAGCAGCAGCATGTGCCTTCCAATTGGTGAGAACTCCAACCAGAACTAGGGCATCAGGATGGATCAGGCAGGTCCGGAAAGCAGAAGGGGTCAGGATCACTGGTGTCTCAGGAGTATCATGTGTAGCTCGACAGAAAGAGAGCGAAAGATTATTAGGTATGCTTATTGTCTTGTATTGGTTAAGGATAATGTACTTTGCGTGAGTGCAAGCAGGGACTCCAGCAAGACTTGCTATGACAGCATAACTAAAAGGGAGATCTAGAAGGTAACACAGACATGAGGGCACCTTGGGAAATAAGGCGGCCAGCCACTCCACCATCAACAAACCTGGGTGAACGCGTGAAGGGGGGGCGACAGCATCCAAACTTCCCAGTCCACAACAACATTCTGTACCCGAGTCATCTACATCTGCTCCTTTACCTAAGAAAATAACTATTCACAAAAAGCTTGACTAAACAAATATATTTTCAGCCTGGACTTGAACACTGAGACGATGGCTGCATCTGAAATTGTGTACTACCATACTACACAGTAGGTGAAAAGCAGTACGCTTGAGGGGTAGGATGTCTGAATTCTCAGTAGGTGTGAAATACCTGGATTTCGTACTGCTTCTGGTGAGATTTTGCAGTATGCAACTGATGGACACTATGCGAGTCAGAAATCCCATAATGCAATGGGACTGGTGCTGATGAGCTCAGAAAAAAACACAAAAGACAGTGCGTCGGCTCTTTTTAAGTATTAAACCTTGGTTAAACAGGACTTGTTTAACAATACCTGAATAAATTGTTAACTTTTTGAAGGTTTAGAAAAGAAAACAGTTGTTGCAATATTTGAAACCTTTTTTGTGATCTACATTATGCCTTAGCCAGAACAACGACGAATTTACCTCGGCCTGTTAACTCTGCCCATGTTAAATTGCTAATTCACTTAACTTTCCTGATGGGCATTTTGCCATTAGTGCGATTGCTTTAATCTGGTGGTCCCTTTTTTGTGTGTTTTATAATGAAGTCGAAGGTCACACGACAATGCCAAAATGGTGGATGATGTATGTCCGGGATTGTATTCATACTACACACACACACTCTGATTAGTGCGTACTGTTTCAGTGGCTATGCAGTAGGTACTGTCACAGTACGCGATTTCGGAAGCAGCCTGTATCTGATTCCCGAACACTAATTGAAAGGCTGTTCCATAACTGTGGGGCTTCGTAAAATAAAGGTCTTCCCCCTGCTGGAGCCTTCACTATTAGAGGTACCAACAAATAGCTTGCACTGGGTGGCTGTGGCTCAGGTGGTATAGTAGGTTGTCCACTAATCGTAGGGTTGGCGGTTCGATTCCCGGCCCATGTGACTCCACATGCCGATGTGTCCTTGGGCAAGACGTTGAACTCCAAGTTGCTCCCTGTTGGTTTTTCATGTATCTCAGGAATCTCCAAATCTCAGATTAAGGCTTTCAGACCTCCGTCAGCCCTTTCAGCCTGTTCTACTATTACTTCTATTAACTTTTAGTTCTGTGCTGCTATGAGCTAGAAAGTGTGGTTTATCATAGAGTTCAGGCCTGGAGAGTCCGAATGAACACACACAGACACATATGAATGTTCACAGAGACTTCGGGTTTATTCATTCAAAACAGAAGTATTTATACTCATTGTACATTGATAACAGCAGTGCGTGGACGGATTCTACTGGTGCAGGTGCCAGCCAGATAGACAAAACAAAACATACAGCACACTATGAAAATAAGTCTTTTCAAGAGACAGAAAATACATGTGCCAGCTATAAGAAAGTATGGCAGTTGATCAGCTTCTTTAAAGAGGTAATCAAATGTATACATTCATCATTTCATCAGGTATTTAATAGCACAGGGACCCACACACAGAAACTACAACCCAGTATTCCCCGTATCCAAGGTGTCTTAATACAGTTCAAAATATGAGAGTACATGATATAAGAGAATTTCCTTTCACTCCTGAAGGCATGTTAGTGCCCTGCATGGCAGCTCTGCTACCATTGGTGTGTGTGAATGGGTGAATGAGACACAATGTAAAGCGCTTTAGGTAAAAGCGCTATATAAATTTTGCCATTTACCTTTTGGTTGAAGTAGGCGTGGTGGATCGTGAAAGACCAAAAGTTCGCTCAGTTATTGTGGTGCAAGACCATTTAGTGCTTTATAGGTCACCAGTAGTACTTTATAATCAATGCAAAATTTTTCTGGGAGCCAATGCAGTGTTGATAAGATAGAGGTGATGTGGACGTATCTTCTGGTTCTAGTAAGGACTCTAGCAGCTGTATTCAGGACTAACTCGAGTTTGTTAATGCCCCTACTGGAGCAGCCAGACAGTAAGGCATTACAGTAATCCAACCTAGAGGTGACAAACACATGAACAAAATTTTCTGCATCATGTAGTGACATTTCTTATCTTAGCAATATTTCTGAGATGAAAGAACGCTATCCTAGTAATGTTATCTACATGAGCATCAAATGAAAGTATCAATAATGAGTTAATAATCGCACCAATGACTTCAGTGCAGTGTAGCATTGCATGACTAATTCCCAAGCCTAATAAGAGCTAAAACCAATTATACTGTGGTTAGATGGGTGTAAACTAAAATGTTGTCATGAAGAGAGCCAACCAGTTAAAATTACCCTGTAGGCTCATCTGTTTATCTACTATCTCAATTTTTAAAACTTGTTCCTGTTTTCTTTGCCACAGGTGTAGGGAAGAGCAGTCTTCTACTGCGCTTTGCAGACAACACATTTTCAGGTACCAGTATGCTCCATGTATAATTTTAATATTATATTTTATTCAGATTGACCAGTAAAATGCATAAAACTTGAGGGTTCTTCTCCTTATACTGGCTTGAATATATACAGTCATGTTAAAAAAAATAGGTACACTTTGTGTGTGTGGTTTAAAAAAAAAAAAATGAAAACATTTCATCCTCTTTGAAACCATGCCTATCAACCTCTTAAAGCTCTTGTAAAATTAGCCTAAAGCGCCTATCCAAGGCATACCCAAAGTAAAATTAAAGCTGTTCTTGAACCATTTGGAGTACATGCATGGTTTTGGTCTCTTTTGAAAGATGACACACTGAAGTTTTTTCCCCCCAGACTCAGAATCATTGGTAGTGCTACTGGTATTTAATAGATGTTTGAACACATTGAAATAGAAGGGTTTTTTTTCCACCTACTTTTTTTTTTTGCATATAGATGACTGTAGACAAGTGCATAGGTTTGATTTTGACATGGGTGGGGACATAAAATCAGTCCGTGGACACAGAGACAACAACATGTGCCTATTCAAAGCTTTCATTTCAAACACACATGGATGAACCATATAGTACATCTGCCTAACATTTGTCACAATACTGAATCTCACTGCTAACATATCACCATTCATTGTTCGACCTCAGCTGTGACCCTGCACCTGCCTCTCTTCCTGCTCTTTCCAAGATACTACCTGTCAGGACTGCTTCTGTCACCTGACCTGACAAAATAACTCATTGAAGCTTGTCACATGAACAGTGAGGGAAAACATATATGGCTTAGTTAAGTGTTATTATTGCCATCATTGTTGACTCTACACATTGGAAATTGAGAAAATATTTTAAGTGATTTACACTTTGACTTGTTGTAAAGTAGTTCCTTATGTCTGTGTGTGTGTGTATGTCTGTCTGTGTGTCAGTTAGACTAATTTGGTGATATACTGAGTCAGTGTGGTGGCCAAAAACAAAGGTGGGCATTAGGAGCTACTTTACAAATCAAAGTGCACACATGTGCACACACACAATCTAATGTTTAGGCTCGTCACTCATCCCGTTAATATGGGATTGTCGCGCATTGAAAAAATGCACTGTCCTTGAATCAGTATGAGACACGATTGATTTGTCCTGTATTTTCATGTACAGAACTGTTAGTATAAGGATGGTGTCTTCCTCACGTACTGGTAACCTGCATGATGCACATCTAGTTGACGGAGCTTTGGCACTTCGTACAACCAGATGTAGATACAGCCTCAAATGTTAGCAAGAAATGGCAAAGCCAATCCTATTAGCGACGTGGGTTAGGGAGGCGGGACTCGTAGTAGTGAACGAGATCTGTTAACCGTTTGTGTACCTCAAATTGTGCTGCTGCCTGTCTTGGCCAGACTTTTCCTGCTTAAATAAAAGTTAAATAGAAAAAAATAATAAAAACCACAAGATACCAACAGACAACAGTGGTTATATAAAAATGTATTTTAATTGTTTGATAAATTATTTCTAGGAACAATTCAGTAGTCGCTGGATATTGGTAGGGACATGTCCCTAACGTCCCAGCTAAATTTGATGCCCCTGCCTGCAGATGACTACAACTGGAAGCTATTAGCTAGAAAACATAATTGGACCACAGCATGGAGCCTTTCCTAGTCCAAGTTCAAATTTGATAATACCAAAGAAAATTAATATTTTACACCTTTTTCTAATGGTATGTCCATGCTTTTTACCAAAATCACCTTTTAGAGACTCCAAAGGGCCCTTGGTAACCATGTACACATACCTAGGATAAAAAGGCTACTACTCTTGATTTTTCTCATAATTTTGGGCACTAATGAAAGGTGACAATAAGAGCCATCATATTACATATCCAGCAATCTACAAAGTGTGTGTATTTGTGTAAACACATATTTTATATATATATATATATATATATATATATATATATATATATATATATATATACACACACACACATATATACATATACATACATATATACATATACATATGCATATATATATATATATATATATATATATATATATATATATATATATATATATATATATATATATACACACACACTATATATGTGTGTGTGTGTATATGTGTTTACACAAATACACATGCTTTGTAGATTGCTGGATATGTAATATGAAAAATATATACTTCAAATATATTTTTCTCATAAATTCATAGGGGTGTCAATAGTTGTTGCACACTTATATGTAACAAAGTGAATTGTGTGGTGGTGGTGTGTTGTTTTTTTTTTTTTTTTTTTTTTTTTTTTTTTTTTTTTTTTTTTTTTTTTTGATAAACCTGTGTTGTGTTTGATATCCAAGCAGAGCTTTTTTTTATTTTACATTTTTTTAAGGTTTAACAATAAAGACAATTTTTCAAAGCCCTCTTTCTTCATATTTACAAAGGGTGCCAATATTAGTAGAGGGCACTGTGTATATGATATCAGAATTTTTCGCTAATAAATTTTGGTGCCAGCCAACATGTCTGGGAATGGTAAAGTTTACAGGACAATCAGTTCGTTTCGGTGTTTATTTTGCACTGTAACGTTTTGGACTATGCTTAGTACGTGCGGTTGTGGCGGCAGGGGTGTGGTCGAGTGTCCGCTGTGGATGGAGAGGAGGTGGCTCGATCCAGCAGGTAAAGCATGATTCCTGTGTTAGATTAGCCCGAGTTAGATTTACGTGTGTGTGTGTGTGTGTGTGTGTGTGTGTGTGTTTGTGCTTTCAGTGACCCCCGTAATGAGAGGGATGATCACCACAAAGATGTGTGTGTGTGTGTGCGTATGGTTGAATGAGTCTGCTGAAAAGTGAAAGTAAAGTAAAAATGGAGAGAATAAAAAGGCCTTTTGCCTCGTCCTCAGCCTGCCTCCCGCCTCCTCATCCCAACCCAATCCAGAAGTGTTACAGTGATACTATTTAAAATAACAAACGGCAGTCATGGAATTAGCGTCTAATAAAACCAACATTCAAAACAAAAACAAGGCGCAGCAAAACATTAAACTTCAGTTTGCCTCATACGTTTTCGTTTACAAAGAAATATTAAAATAATGAAAATCGTATCACTTCCCACTCTAATTTGTTTCTCCTTATTTTTGTGACTATTTTCTGTGATTTATCATGGCAAAGAAGTACTCTGCTGCCGAAGTGAAATCGAATGTGTCCAGTCTGAAGCTTGAGAAACGCATCAGTCTGGTGACCTTCTCCTCCTGAAGGTGGCTACACAAGGCTGTTTTGATGCGAGCCAATCAGAGTACACATTACAGGAGAAATAAAAATAATTGAAATAAAATAATTGTGCAGACACAGAGACCTTATTTAGGTGTGCAATTGCGAACATACTTTGTCTAACGCATGTCTGCTTTGTGTTAATATTTTTACCGGACATTGTGTCCGACAATTTTTGATTTCATTGGATATTTTGAATTTTTAACTGTCAAAAACCAGTATTTACCGGCTAATGGAAACTCTGATATATATCAATGAGGGGTAAAAATTCTCATACAGTTGTTGTGTTGTGCAGGTAGCTATATTACCACTATAGGAGTTGACTTCAAGATCCGAACAGTAGAGATCAATGGTGAGAAGGTGAAGCTACAGATCTGGGACACAGCGGGCCAGGAGCGCTTCCGAACCATCACCTCCACGTGAGTAACAACAACCAGCACAGTGATGTTTGACATGTGATCATATTCAGTCAATAAATTAGTGGATCTTAAAGACACTTGCTCTAGAACTGGAGTCTGCTTTACTTTATAATAGGATGCTATGAAAATGTACATTTTTAAAAACCATACAGTTCATGAGGGTTTGTGGCATTGAAGTAACTTAAACATGTTTTCACTGAGGGCATTAATTTATAGAACACACTGTCACATCAATACATGCATTAAATTGTTTGGCTTCAGAAACTGCTAGAATTTTTTAAAGCATGTTTGATATTAGGATTTTTCGCCGTCTTTTGTGGTTGATCAACACTATAAAAAATAGTTTTTAAAATTTTTTTTCAATGTGGTCTGCAGAATCGATTCTACAGCAGTTGCAATCATTACATGTCACTGTTCTCCTTATTTGCTGTGACCATTGGCAATAGACATACCACGTTTCCTCGTACACGAAGCACAGCGAGTCTGTAGAAGATAAAGGGGTGAAACAATTGGCCTCATTTATCAGTCTTAGTAAAGTTGTGTGTAAATGTTTGTGCAAACGAAACTACAAATTTCTCCTGGATTTACACATTTCAGAAACACTGATTTTCTTTGTACTTGCACATGTATATGTTTTTGAATTTAATTTAAGGGTGATTGGCAAAGCATATACACGGCACAGCTGATTTGCCTGTAGTGATGCCCACAAAACTGCAAAAAGTTCACAAACAAAGTGCACAAACAGCTCTGAGCATGAAACAATTGATCAGGTTAAAGCCTGGAAAACAGAACTTGAATTTTTTTTTTATACATTACAATGTCAATAAAAAATATGTAAAGATGTATTAATAATAGCCAGGGAGTGTTAAATGCTCTATGAGCTTCTCCTTCTTTTTTAATACTTTGTTGCAAAATCATTTACAGCCAATGACTGCCTGAAATCTGGAACCCATAGACATTCACCCAACAGATGCTGGGTTTCTTCGCTGATGCTCTTGACAGTAAAGAGCTGCAGTAAAGGTCTGTCAAGAGCATCAGGGAAGAAACCCAGCATCTGTTGGGTGAATGTCTATGGGTTCCAGGCTTCAGGCAGTTCATGCTTGTTCTTGAGGCATTTTGCCTTCAGTTTTTCTTTCAGCAAGTGAAATATTCTCAACTGAATTCAGATCAGGTGATTGACCTGGCCATTGCAGAACATTCCACTTCTTTGCCTTAAAGACTTGGGTTGCTTTTGGAGCATGCTTTGGGTCATTGTCCATCTGCAGTGTGAAGCACTGTCCAATGAGTTGAAGCACTTGGCTGTAATCTAAGCAGATAATATAGCCCTATATATTTTTATATTCTATCCTATATTCTTTTATTTTCTGTTCTAATTGGTCAATTACTTTTGGTCCCTTAAAAAAAGGGAGGGGGACCACATATAAAATGTACTTTAATTTCTACACCATTCATCTGATTTGGATGTAAATACCCTCAAATATGAAAACCTGGAAGTCTGTACTTCAGCTCCAATATACTGTGGTAGACAACTAAAATAAACAATAAATTTATCAATGTTCAAATATTGATAAAATAAACAATAAATTTATCAATGTTCAAATATTGATGGACCTGACTTTACATTGTCTTTGAAGTTTAGAAGTTTAGTCAATGAATCATGATCTCAATTCTAAGCCAAAAAAATCATGATTCCTATTTCATCGAGACTCATGCAGCTCTATTCAGGGGAGCTGTATCATGGCTGACCCTGCGCTCTAACCCCAGCTTCCTGACATGCTGGGGTATGTGAATTTCACTGTGCTTTATATATGTGATCAGTAAAGACTCATCATCATTTTCATTATTCTGTATGAGTCCATGGCTCAGCTGCAAGTATAGCTGCTGTAATGTTTCCTGTATGATGTTCCAAGCTGGAGCTGAGTTCAGTCAGAACAACACCTAAAAATTAAATTGTTTTGGGGTTTGTTTTGTTTTGATCATGATCTAAAGTGTTTCATTTCTGATATTAGTCTATAAAATTGTAAAGTATGTGAACAAAACATTTATTAGTAGTATATACAGTGCATCTGGAAAGTATTCACAGCACTTCACTTTTTCCACATTTTGTTATGTTACAGCCTTATTCCAAAATGGATTAAATGAATTATTTTCCTCAAAATTCTACAAACAATACCCCATAATGACAACGTGAAAGAAGTTTGTTTGAAATCTTTGCAAATTTATTAAAAATAAAAAACAAAAAAAGCACATTTACATAAGTATTCACAGCCTTTGCCATGACACTCAAAATTGAGCTCAGGTGCATCCTGTTTCCACTGATCATCCTTGAGATGTTTCTCCAACTTGATTGGAGTCCACCTGTGGTAAATTCAGTTGATTGGACATGATTTGGAAAGGCAAACACCTGTCTATATAAGGTCCCACAGTTAACAATTCATGTCAGAGCACAAACCAAGCCATGAAGTCCAAGGAATTGTCTGTAGACCTCCGAGACGGGATTGTATCGAGGCACAGATCTGGGGAAAGGTACAGAAACATTTCTGCAATTCAAGGTCCCAATGAGCAAAGTGGCCTCCATCATCCATAAATGGAAGAAGTCTGGAACCACCAGAACTCTTCCTAGAGCTGGCCGCCCGGCCAAATTGAACGATCGGGGGAGAAGGGCCTTAGTCAGGGAGGTGACCAAAAACCCGATGGTCACTCTGACAAAGCTCCAGCGTGACTCTGTGGAGAGAGGAGAACCTTCCAGAAGAACAACCATCTCTGCAGCTATCCACCAATCAGGCCTGAATGGTAGAGTGGCCAGACTGAAGCCACTCCTCAGTAAAAGGCACATGACAGCCCGTCTGGAGTTTGCCAAAAGGCACCTGAAGGACTCTCAGACCAAAGATTGAACAAAGATTGAACTCTTTGGCCTGAATGGCAAGCGTCATGTCTGGAGGAAACCAGGCACCACTCATCACCTGGCCAATACCATCCCTACGGCGAAGCATGGTGGTGGCAGCATCATGCTGTGGGGATGTTTTTCAGCGGCAGGAACTGGGAGACTATCGGGAGACTGAACCCGATTGAACATCTCTGGAGAGATCTGAAAATGGCTGTGCACCGACGCGCCCCATCCAACCTGATGGAGCTTGAGAGGTCCTGCAAAGAAGAATGGGAGAAACCGCTCAAAAATAGGTGTGCCAAGCTTGTAGCATCATACTCAAAAAGACTTGAGGCTGTAATTGGAATATAATGAATTTAATCCATTTTGGAATAAGGCTGTAACATAACAAAATGTGGAAAAAGTGAAGTGGACTGTGAATAAAATCTATAAATCATAATGAATGGATTTTTATGCATTCATTCATCTTCAGTAAATGCTTTTTCTTCGCAGGTGTTGCGTTATGGAAATTGACTAGAACCAATAGTTAATTGGGTCAAAGTCCAATTTGAAGCAATTGTTAAAATCTTCTTAAAATGAATAAATGTTAATTCATGATGTTAATTCCCATGACACAGACTACTTTCTCTCTCTCTCTCTCTCTCTCTCTGTCTGTCTCTCTCTCTGTCTCTCACAGGTATTACAGAGGAACCCATGGTGTCATAGTGGTATACGATGTTACCAGTGCCGAATCTTTTGTCAACGTTAAACGATGGTTGCATGAAATTAATCAGAATTGTGATGACGTATGTCGAATATTAGGTAAGGTTGATCCTGGTCCTCTTTGTCATAAATTACACACCTACAAAATACAATTATTACAAAAATGCTCCAAAGAAATAGGAAAAAATATTCAAACCAGAACCCCTAAAAGTATTTCTATAGTGGTCATCACTTTTACTTTCTTTTGATTGGTCAGTGCAAGACCAGCTGTAATATAGAACTCTAGCACAGCGTTAGTAATTCAAAAGCTTGCTTCCTAATGTGCCTTTGTTGCTCTTTGTTTTTAGTGGGTAATAAGAATGACGACCCAAACTCTAAAGTTGTGGAGACAAATGATGCACAAAAGTTTGCAGAGCAGATGAGCATCCGCCTGTTCGAAACAAGTGCAAAAGAGAACATTAATGTGGAGGAGGTGAGTGATTTGTAATGCGTTTTGAAGTTCAATAAAACCACCAGAGTGCTACAGGAAAATACACTATGTTCAAGAAGAACAGCAGTCTGGTTCAGAACTCTTTTATTGATGTTAGACTATGGAGCTTTTAAGTGATTTTTAAAAAATTGAACTTGTACATCCATTATGGGAAATACGTAGACAGTAGATAATTGTTTGTACAGTACCAGTATATTTTTGCCAGTTGTTATGCCATTGACAAACCACGAGACCAACCATATAACCATCATGTAACAAATATGGTTTGTGAGGGCTTTTATTAATAGTATAAATCTGAACTTTGTGGTAGTAGTGGCATAGTGAACTGCAGTAACTGGTTGTGTGCACATTTTCTTTGTGTCTCTTTATGTAGATGTTTAACTGCATCACGGAGCTGGTGTTATGGGCAAAGAAGGAATC